>NC_047025.1:26185690-26330745 GCF_902652985.1 Pecten maximus | reverse complement strand
CCCTAATGGTTTTCTCAAATAACCCTGAATACCAAATTCATTGTTAAGACATGTATAAAAAAAAATCCCTTTGAAGATGTTCTAATTTGTTCTATGCAATCCTGTCTGACAAAAACAGTTTCTGCATTCATTTCAATTTATGATGTATCAATGACATGTGTTGTCATAAAAATAATTCTATCGGCCATTTCGGTCGTATTATATAACTTGAACATCAATTCAGAAACTCTTTACATTGTACCTTACTTCCAACTTAATCAACACGACCAGCATTCAAGTAAGATAGTATGTAAAGTCTGTATGTTAACATGAGTGCTTACATTTCCCTATTTCTAATGTTCCTTTTGTAGACAGCAAAAATCGACCAGCTTAAACAATTGGTATATACATGTGACATTTGATTCTATATTCGAGGGGTTGCTCCCAATAAAACGATCTTTGTGATATATATATCGAGGGGTGAATCGGAAACTAACAAACAAGGGTTACGAACAATGCAAGGAAATAAAAATTAATACTGAATTACAATCGAACCTCGTTATCTCAAAATCAAAGGGGCAATACAAACTAAATGTTTACTTCGAGTTAAACAGGGCCTTCGAGTTGTCAGAATTCCAGATAACTACGTTTGACGGTATTATATTTCTATATCTTGTTTGCAAGTTCAAACAAACTGCTTCTTTTGCTTACACCGTGAAACAAACGAAATAAACTTATATAAACCACTCTTATATAATGGCGACAACGATCCAAATCCACAGGGGTCCAACTGGAGGATAACGAATTGTTAGACAACTTACCACATACCTTTTGACGTCGTATCGGGATATCAAACCCCCTACCTTGGCTAAAGGCATACTATTCACTACGCCATCCTACCATCTAATGCATATTCATAAATATGTCAAAATATTCAGTTTCATTTTACGGTATTTTTACCTGTTAGATGCTACTTCACTGCACAATGCATAATGACCTTAGCTGTTAATAGGACGTTAAACAAAATAAACCAAACCAAACCAAACTTAACTGCACTAAGCCATACTCATGTCAACAACAGTTTATGGTAACTGCATTGGGTACACTGCCTAGCTGGTGGTGGTATAAAGGCTACTTACCGGAATACTCAGCACGCTCTCTGGTTGAGTAACAATGACATTTGTAGCTGGATACCCGTACTGGACCGCTGTTAACAAGTAAGTATAATATTGTTTGGATAAATTTGATTAATAGAAAGATACAAAACTTATCAACGTAAAAACAAAATTATAGATAGTTAATGCATATGACAAAGAACATATTCTAGACTTTGCTCGCTGACATATGCGTTATTACTTTTTATTGCTTGGTTAATATACTTTCCTTTCGTCTCAATCTTATAAAAACAGAAAGTAAAAAACGGAATTTTCTTATTTGATACCTTTTACATTTTAATTGATCAATTTATTTATCTGAATAGTGGTTTATTTATTTATTTTTTATTTGGTATCTCTCTCTATGACCCTTTCTGGCAGTGTTTTTGAAGGTCATGTTTCGAAACGCAAAAATTGCATTAGCATCTCCTTTGTTGCATGATTGATTTTCTGATATAAATGTTTATTGGGAAAAGAATAACTATCATCGCTCGTGGTGATAGGATGGAAGCTCATTGAAGCGTAAATGCATGATTCGTAAGAGGCGAGCGGCTAAATGTGGGATCTTGCTTTTCCCCTTATTTCTAAATAACTTGCTTTTTCCTAATGCCTTTCTTGACACTGTCTTTAGCTGTGAGGAAGGCTCGGGGTTCTGTCTCGAGTTCGATACATACCAGAGTCTATAACAATTACTGGTTCGCATTGATTAAAGGGGGACAACCCTTACAGAAATGCAAGATGTATGTGTGTGGTTGAATCAAGGGAAATAACTCTTACGACCTTATATGTAAATAGTTCTATCCGGGATGTACTGGAAGAGAGACGTGACATGATACTTTGTTTACAAGTGTCTATTGACAAGTGGTTGTTTACATGAAGTGTGTTTGAGAATTACAGAAAAGAGAGGATTGGAGAATGTACTTGGAATATTTGGCAATATAGTATAAATACCACGAGAGACCGGTTGTTATTCAAAACTGGTTTTCAATTATCAATGAGAGCGATATGAATTCTGTTGGATTGATGATTGCCTGGAACTTTGAACTATTGAATTCATAAACTTTTTTTAATTCTGGAGAATCCGATTGAAAAGGATACCTCATGGACAGCTGTTATAGGGTAAGTGATTAACAGTGTTGATTTAATATACAACCTTGTACACCACTTAATTGTAATTGTGGAATATGTATGTAATTTGCTTAGTTTCGTATTCGTCCTTAAATGACAATAGGACGTTAAATAATACATAACCAACCCAAATAAAGCACTGAAGCGTGAAGAAAACATACAAGATGCTCTGCGCCATATTTGAAATATATTGTAATAGTCGGCCGAACCTGATTTCAGTGTGAATTCAATACTTATACTCAGTTCACTATGCTACAGAAGACTATTATGTGGATAGATAATCGGCCAATTGACAGTTATGAATATAAAACCATGGAATTAAAACGTACCTGGCTGTTGAGGAATAGGTTGCCCAGGATATGGGGATTGCACGTACCCTGAAATACATTACATAAACGGTCGACACTCGCAAAACATTATGCGGATTATGACATGTCACTTAAATATCTCGATTAAAGATATGTACATTGTGTACCTAGAGATAAAATCATCAAGACTTCTTGCATATTTAAATACTTGATATTGACAAAAAGGGATATATACGGCTGTGTATATTTACAGGGATGAATATAAAGTCATGATATTATTATGTACACGACTTTTGAGGAATGTGTTAATTGTCCAGGATATACTTACAAAACGTTTAATCATTTGTATTTTGATGGAAGATCTCGATCTCGAGTTTTAACTATTTATCATATTGGTGCATCCATTAGTGGTCGCCGTTTTCTTATAATTCCTTAATTCTGGTATGTAATATGAATAGCTGGCTAATTAACTACCTTGTACAGAAACCTTTCTGCTGTACATGTAATAAGTACCTACCTGAGGGTGGCTGGCCTGAAGGGTTAGTCTGAGCGTAGGAGGGCGGCGGTCCGCCTGAAATACATCATAACAAAAAATAAAACTTCTAATACAATATAAAATACATAAATCTTAATATATAAGTAAGTTACAAAACACTTTGATCTCAACATAACATCGCTCGTTCTTCTTGGATTTGAACCTATTTTCTACATAGCTATTTTGATACGCTTATCCTTGAAGAGACAGCTGTTTAGCTACTCAAATTTGACATTATTGACTTGCCTGTTTGTGGTGGCAGGGGTTGCTTGGTGACGTCGACAGGATTCCCAGCAGCAGCTAGACAATAGCAAATATAGTCAACATGAATTCCAGAAGATTCCAAAAACACCCTTTTTGTCCCTCTTCAGAATATCAAAATTGTCGGAGATATTATTTGGTCGAAAATAGTGCGTGATGATGTTTAATATTACACAAGAAACAAAACAAAGAAGGGAGAATGGATACTGACAACATTTGACAGGAAAATACATAAAGAGGAAGTGAGGAAGATTGTTTCCTTCACCGCACGTGACACTTTTCATGAAGGCTACAATGATCAAGTGCCTATTTTACAAAGAATGACATATTATGCGTGTAATAAGACAACAGTAACATATCTAGACCGTGGATTAAAATAGTTCGTGTCGAAAGCACTTCATTACTTTATTACTTTATTGATCATTACAACAATCCGATTTTATATTTCATTTTCAATCATTCTACTGCTAAATGCCTATTTTAGCCTTCAGGCAGTTTCAAAACACTAATAACAATCATGAGGACGAGGATATAAGGACGAGTGTCATTGAAAAACAATTAGAAAAACAAAGCACACAAAATTTGAAATAAGGAACAAAAAGGAAGGGATCAGTGTAAGTGGTAGACACCACGGGCGCTTGCATAAAACATGTTTATCTAAAAAATATATTTATGTCAGGGGTCTTTAGACTGTGAAAACTACAAGGCTGACAACTCCGCCACGAACGAAACGGCACCCCACCTCATTTCAATCAAAAATCTATCAAAAGTGACATTGCACATACTTTATATGACCGTCATCAAGAAACATTCATCTTTAACCTTTCGTGTCACTCACTATGATTTTTGTAATCAAAAACACAATAATGAGTGGAAACTTCGCCGAATTCCTTTTCAGGACACCGGGGATCGGTTGGGAATTTGAGTAATTTATGACATTAGTTAACAACCACAACACTATAAATGAAGTAGAAATCGGGGTTATTGATCGATTTTATAGTGTTATAGTGCTGTGGTTGTTAGCTAAAGTCTTAGTTACTCAAAATCACGAAACCCAGCTCCAGGACACCATTTTGCAAACTGCTCCCTCAGCCTGTCTTCAGATTCTTCATTTAAATACGAGGTCGAAAGGTCATGCGGTTAGATAATCGGCTGTCGCCAGATGCACTCTTTCGGGACGTCTCCGCATGCATTTTATGTGGACAACTCGCATATTGCCCGGAAACGCTTAGGCTATATGAAGAGTTTCGTCTAACTTACGATATGTTTTAAGAGTTTCGTCTAATCATCATGTATTACTTTAAACGTTAGAGTCCCATGCACCGAATTGGACAACAAACCAAGTCGAGAGTGTCCGCTTGTAATCACATACATGTAGGTCAAGGTTTATTATGTTTTTTTCTCTCATAAAGTTAGAACAAAATACTTATTTGTATGATTAATTCTCGACAGTTTGTTGAAATAAGGGGGGGGGGGGGGGGGGGGGGGGGGGTATCACGAATAAGACAGCCATCATCTCTTCCTTATAATATAGAAAGTGGAACGAACACCAACACAAATGTTACAAATCGTGATTCATAATCATGTCGTCGTCAAGTACAAACAAATCATACTTGAGACCTGTTAATTTATTAAACAGTCCTAAGAGCTGAGGAAGACAGACCTGTAGAGTTTAATTTAGTATTTTGTTGTTGTTTCTATTCTGTTCATGTTTAGTCACCAAATTACTTTGTAATTACAAAAGTGCTAATAAAGTTTAAAAATTTAAAATCTACCAAACGATTTGCACGTTATGTGATCAGTGATCAATCCACAATTCCTTTTTCATGAACCCTTCTCGACGCTGTGTTGTTAAAGCAATGAGTCGCACAATGTCTAATTTACGTGTCTACATCAAAATCATGAGCAGTTTCATTTTAAATCCAATTATTACGTTATAAGAAGTGTGTAGATAGAGACCTGATTATCATTATCAATGAATACTGGCCATGGACACCTGGTATTTTGTGTTAATTGAATGCAGGCATAATCATACATAGATGACTAGCATACTATTAAACAACTCTCAGTTATTACACTATGCATTTCATAACTTCGAAAAAGTGTGACCGGTACTACTAGTTCATGGCGAACAAATTTAAAGGTCTTTAGCAGGGACGTTTACGTACGTTCAAGATTATTTAACCTTTCAACCACGGATGTAATAAACGAGGAATCTGGACAGGCTCGGGGAGCAGTTTCTAAAATGATATTCTGAATGAGGAATTCGAATGTTTCTTGATGACGGTCGTATATGTGGGTTTATTTAGTCGAAGTGAGGTGGGTGCTATTTCTCTCGTGGCGGAGTTGCCAACCTTGTAGTTTTCAGAGTACATTAACCCCTGTCATATCAGTTTTCTTAATTAACATTTTATATGCAAGCGCCTGCGGTAGACACAGGAAGGATTAAGGGACTTCACCTTTTTGTCGCCCTGTACGATAAGATGTGGAAATTTTATGAAAGTGAACTCAAAGTTATAACTTTTGTCATATAAAATCAGGAAACCATTTCATTTTACTGTAATATCTAGATATGAGATGTGTATTTTGTTTTCGTCTGACTTAGATTTCAAGAAGGCAGATGACATATTTTAAATGAAAAATACCATTTCTGTATTTCAATGTGAAACTAAAAGATCAAACATATATTGTAAAAGGTGTATTTTTGTGAAGATTTACAAAGAGACCCATGAAAAGTGCAAGGAGCCCAAGGCCAGGTGCTCTGGGATGGGTAAGCGTCTTCTGTTTATGTAAATATCTAGGATATCCTCTTTACATATACAGACTGGGCAGTATTACCAGCAGGTATACGTCAGTGTTAAACGGTACTGAGTCACCCTTGTCACCACCAAACCTTAGATACCGGATGTTATTACTTGTACACACGACCTTTTGTATACATTACAAGTGATGTTGCTTCCCTGTCAGCGTGAAATAGGATTGTCAACTCACAATATAGCTACTTATCTGTTATTTGAGTGTACAGACGACACTTAGTAATATACTTATTGATTTTGCACATTTTTTGAAATACATACAGCTGTTTCGTCCTTTTTGGACTCATCAATGATGTCGTGCGCGAATAGTATGGAAATCTAGAAGAAATCCTAGGGAAACCATAATTTTCTGCACGTGTAAACGTTAACTTTATTGATTTGACAAGATACCATCTTTAGTTAATAGTTTTTGTTTGCCCGGATAGAAGCTCACGAGGGGTCGTACTGTGGAAGGAAACGTTACTAAACCGCCTTGTGAAAGGCAAGCGTGTCACCAGTGGGCCACCCGGCAACCTATATCAAATTCGTCAAATGTCAGCAGACAAGAAATTGAGCTTTTCATTTCTATTTATTAATTTGTCTATATATATATTTGCCTTTTCAATTTGGACTTACAAGAATGTATATCCTAACTCCAGACAGGTCATTGGGTGCAATTGTTGGTATAAAAGTAGATTTCGAATATTGGGAGGCGCAATCCATCACTGTTACAGAGTTAGAATAGAATACATTTCGATAACTAAAAAATTGATAGCACACAAGTAAAATAACGACCGTAAAGAAGATTGATGATGTGATGTATCCAATGAGCACTACATTCCAATGTCTCTAAGGTAGACTATCCCAGCTAAATAGTGTAGTAGTGTAACGTCATAGAGCTACCATATTCACGTTGAAAATATATCAGTTTTCCAGGGTCTCTCAAGCTGAATAAATGAATTTATAAATACCTTACATTGTTTTGTTTTCAGTCTCATAATCGTAATCAATGGCCCCAGGTTTTGACAATTGTTTTCCATCAACTTATTGTTCTACCGATGATAATAATCGTACGGATGATGATTTAAGATTTTAAGATTTTGTTTTTCGCTCCAACACAAATATCGGTAGTACATGATGTTAAACAAAAAGTATACATATTGTAATTGTAACCAACTTAAACATAAATCATTCAGTCGCAGTAATAACATTACCGTACTACATATGTATAAATATACGATAGTTTTTTAATAAAAGGTTTATATTTAACAAATTTTTTACAAAACATTGTAAACATTCCTTTAATTTTGTGCTGACTTGGGTTTTAATTACCAGCCGAATATTCAAGGTAAAAGAAAGTTTTGTGCGTTTTTCGTTACAATTACATAGTTATATCAATTAAAACGTTTTTGTGAGGATTATTGTGAATAGCAGATTCTATGCGTTCACACCTTATGATTTTTTGCGTTATTTTAAGATAAGAAAATGACATACATGATATTCGGACAATTCCGATTTTTTGCAATCTATCATACTCAAGGAGTTTTTAGACAATTTTCTAACATTGCGATATAACAAATTAAAAAGATATAACTCACCTGATTGGTCCATATTTATCAAAGTTTGATCGATTCTGAACTGACCAGATACTGTTTGTTAGTCAATATGGCTGTTTAAACTTACACAGCCTTCGATTTTCCGACGGGAAACACTAAATGACGACAGTACACATACCGGAATAAGTTTGAAGGCTAAGTTCAGGTGGTGTCATCCTGTTGTTACTTAGCGAGGGTACGGTCTAGTTATATTGCTAACAGTGGACAATCCTTTCAGGTCTCTAAAATCTTTTTAAAGTATACATTAAAAAAAAGATCGATGTCATGTAAATATTCTTACTTGTGGTAACACCACATCCTATTAGGAGTACTTGGTTCACAATGTTTCGAGCCAATCTCTTGTTGCAGCCCCTCCCCACATCCAGAAACCAATGACGCAATGCTACCTGTTGACGTGGTTTCGCAATAATATGCAATGCACATACAGTGTATATCATCTTTATAACTTATAATTTATTGTTGCCTGAATGTTTCTAGTAAACTGAACAATATTATCACATGTAAGTCATATCTTTCACTTCCGATCGTGTAGCTATAAAACTGACATATACATGTACTATGTATACTATAAGAATGTGTGTTGATATTTTATTGTAATTTTGTATTAATATCGTTGTATTAAATCGTAAACGGGCACTACAACATAATTAAGAATATATATATAGATTTTGAGCTTTCTGAATTGGTCATCGATATATGATTATGAGCGAACGATAGCTTTACCGTTATGTGGTACTGATAATCTCATATATAACGGGTGAATCATATTTTCACTTATGGGAATTGTTCAGCATCAGGACATGATATTATACCTGACATTTATTCCATTTAATCTCCTCTCGTTCATAGGTTTTATCAGCCGCTACAGGCTTTTAGTATATTATATCTCGGTAAACATGGTTCGTCTTTGCCAGCAGCCGTCATTGTTTATCTTTTCGGGACCTCTTTAGAGTTATTCGCTTAATATCTACTAGGTTCTCTCGCATTTTATCCATTATTGTATAGTATGGAGGGTTTAAAGGGACATACGGCAAATTTAATATTTTCATTCTTATTTCTTACTTTTTTTTACTATTCTAATTGCAACTTCTCATTATTTGTCATTACTGCTTTATTTCTCACAATTTTAATGCTTCATTTTACGTTATTGCTATTTTGAATTCAAAACTCTCTATTTTAACATTTTATCTTCAATTTCGCATTTTATCTGTTTTTTGTTGTTTTTTGTTTTTTGTTGTGTAGATTTTATATCTAAACTTTAAAGTTTGAAATATAACTTTATTGTTCTCCAATCTTACAACTTGTAAAATAACTATTATTGCTTAAACATGTTACATGAAAGATGAAAACTAAAAATGAAGAGAGAAAAAAGGGGAAAAATAAGAAATAGAAAGATAGAATTATGTCCCAAAGAACCCAAATGCATTTTTCATCTTCATTTTAACGCCAGAGGGTGCTCAAATCAATCGCTTTCGGAAGTAAGGATTACTCCCTAAAGCCATGGCAACAGTGACTCAAATTCCTACCAATGCCCGACTGAAACACTTCATCATTGTTTGGATTAAGCTTAGGCCCTGAATTATACACTCACTGCTTTTTATCCTTAATATTCGAAATAATATCAATATTATATCCTCAGATGATAAAATCCTAGTTAGAAAACAAAGTGTTTACGACACCGAACCCGTTTTTTCGTGTCTGCTTTCGTTTCGTGCTCCGGTTGAATGGCACAGGCAGTAGGCCTAGAGCTCGAAGTACTAGACTGGTCTTCGTATTCTGGCAAATCATGCAGCGCCCGCGCTGCCAGTTCCAAGACTTCGGATATATCAAGCGATGATATTGCCGAAAATTGATTTAATATATCAATTGTTCTTTCCAGTTCACCTTCAATGTTTTGTAATCTTGGATTTTTATCAGGGTCATTTTTTTCAAACTCAGTGGAAAACAGTTTATTTTTTCTGCCTAGAATGAAAAAATGGCATTGTGAATATATCATTCGTTTTGAAAATAAAGTGTTATTTTTTGTTATTTCATCATTCGTTCCTATCTATATCAGTTTATCAAATTTGATCATTCTTCCTGTACAGCAGTCCATCTTTTAATTGATCAGAAGGATAAGTTTAATAAAATAAAGCAATACTAACTGGTATACATGCAGATTGAAACAAAACAACAATTTAATACACCACAATCACTTTTATTATGCTGATGTAAGAACAGATTTCACACAATAGTTTTGAATATATCATTATGAAGAAATTCACAAATTACACATGTATTAGATATGTATTAAAAACAATTATCACCTAGTAATTTTTTGAATTTTGGATTCTTTCGATCTTTTTAATGCATCAAATCAAACTTTTTTGTAATCTTAAAGGAACAAACCCTTTTTTAGCTCTAATACAAACAAACTTTTTTCCCGTCAAAACTGCCAACAAACTATTTTTTCATAAAAAACCAAGCCTAAAGTTAAATGGTTGATGAGGTATGATAGTAGTGCCGTTTACGATCTAAGAGCCTCGTCAAGCACCTTGCTCTGATTGCCAATCAGACCCACTTCCGTCACGAAAGTTGAGCGATGTCGTAAAACGACACGGAAAAATCGTTAAAAGCAAACATATTATTGGTACACAAACGGTATCTCAATACTAATAATTACATATCCACCGGGTGATACCGGAAGTTACGAATCCGACACAAATCCGACAGGGAGTATCTACCCGAAGGGCGTAAGGACATGGCTGGGGTATGTTTTAAATGATACATGTCATTTTAACATACTCTCGGAAATATGATGATACCCACGGAATTCTACGCTATTTCATTGATACATATCAGTAATTCGTTAATCTCATAAACCTGCCGTGTTTGATTGATGCTCAATATTATCCGACTGCCCTACTGTCAAACGACGGATTTGCTATGATTTTTGTCGAAAATACCCCAAAATCACGATCAAAACACGATGGACAGAGTTTTGGCATTAAACCTTGACTATAATAAACAATTAGTAATCAACAATTCGTTTGGATTACAGCTATAAAGTAGCTTAATTGGCTAATTAAAATGGCACGAAAAAATCCGACGGGGAAAATCTCTCTCCAATATCTGAATCCGACGGGGAATATCAGTACACGAAGTCACGACTGTGTGATACTTATGAATTGAACTGCTTTCATTTGGAAGTTATGGGCTGATGAATGCCAACTGGACAAAGGCAAATTTAATGAAGTGCGCTAGCGCATCATGTTGCATTTTTTTTTATCCAGTTGGCATTCATCAGCCCATAACTTCCAAATGAAAGCAGTTCAATGCTTATATTTACATTTGACAACGATTTTTATAGACTATATCCAGGAATAATGAATTAAGACGGAACAGCCTTTTCAACAGCCATCTTTCGTTATCGCAGACGTTACAATTATGACGTCACTATAGTAATAACGTCATAATAAAGATTTGGAAGTTATGGACTCGTTACCTTCAAGTGAGCTTGGTAAAGTTATATACACTGTAGTTGGGCTGCAGTGTACAGTGTGTATTGCGCCAAACGCATGTTCAGGGCTCAATTTCTAAAATGTAATCAGTCTAACTGAAAACTGAATGGGTCCAGTTGTTATCGATCTTAGGAAGCTAAATTCCACTTACGATATTGTTCAGATTAGCAAAACTGCCAATAAACTATAAAAAAAAAAAAAAAAAAAACCTGTATACAACAATTTGATGAATAAAGCTCCACGGAGTATGGGCATCTAACAGAAAATGTTTCTAACCTCCTCCGTACGCCAAGTGAAATCACTTAAATCTGCAATTGTGCCCGTCAACTACTCAATACGTTCTATGCATTGTTGTGTCCCAGGAGCTACTGCCTCTTTCGGACGCTTAAATGTCGTATTATAGATTGCAAAACAATTTACTGTTAGATATTCTGTGAAACTATGTTGTATATGTACACGTGAAAATGTCCAATTGACAAATACATTTTTGTATCATATAAATGATAACAGGAATCGTACACCTCTGAGAAGCCAGAATTTTCCTGTATTAAACTTGTTTTCTCTTACCTATTTTTGGAAATCGGATGTCATGCCATAGCAGATAATGGTGAAAAACATATGTCGGTGCGCCCATTTTCAAGCTATTGTTGATCAAATATAGAATATCAATTTATGTAATCCCTTACCAATGAATTTTGAAGTAGAGATTTAAATAATGTCAACACTTATTTATTTCAATTTTCAGGTGTATGCCAACACATAAAAAAGAGTTCGTTGTGGCTTCACGCGCCCCAAAAAAAGGTTAAATCCAATTTCGTTAACTCCAAAACGTTTTATTACGCCTACAAAAAATACGCCTAAACGTCAACGGGTAAGAAGTCCCTGGATAAAATGTAAAACCTCATAATCTTCCAATAACTAGGTAAATCTAGAATTATCTGGAATTCTACCATGTTTGCTATGAAACGCCGGTTTTGATTGGTTTAAAACCATGTATTATTTTCCAATAACCCACGCTCGTGCCAATAATACACGGTCGTGAGTCACGGCTGTCACAATTTTAAATATCTAATATTCACCCGTTTCATAAAAGGTTACTATAGCCGAGTGGGCTAATGGGATCGTCTTTCAATATATTTTTATCACGACGCGAGTTCGAATCCTACGGAGGCCCTCCTTTTTTTTCTTTTTCTTTTCTTTTTTTTTTATCCTTTTTTGTTTTTGTTTTAATTTTCAAAATCAATGCCATATGATAGATACCCTTGATCGTAGTACTGTATTGCCTGTATATTTCATCAACAAATAATACAATACTCAAGAAATAAGGTTTTCCCGGGGTTTCTTTGCTGTTTTTCTATTAGAAAGAGGTCGATCTCAGAACTAAACAGTACATGGTAGAATAGAAATAATCAACTTTGACTCGTGTATCGTTGCAGGATATACAACTCGGACTCGGATATTTTGCAATTTTAATTAATAACTCGGGCCTGCGGCCTTCGTTATTAATTTAATTGCAAAATATCCTCGTCCTCGTTGTATATCCTGCAATAATACACGAATCATCGTTAATTATTTCTCAAATAATTAAAATTATGTGTCATATTGATTACAAGTTCTTGATATCTGAATGAAAATCAAATGAAAGCCTGTGTACTGATATTCCCCGTCGGATTCAGATATTGTGGAGAGATTTTCCCCGTCGGAATTTTTTCGTGTCATTATAATTAGCCAATTAAGGTACTTTATAGCTGTAATCCAAATGAATTGTTGATTACTAATAGTTTATTATAGTCAAGGTTTAATGCCAAAACTCTGTCCATCGTGTTTTGATCTCGATTTGGGGGTATTTTCGACAAAAATCATAGCAAATCCGTCGTTTGACAGTAGGGCAGCCGGATAATATTGAGCATCAATCAAACATTGCAAGTTTATGAGATTAACGAATTACTGATATGTATAAAGGAAATAGCGTAGAATTCCGTGGGTATCATCATATTTCCGAGAGTATGTTAAAATGCCATGTATCACTATAAAACATAACCCAGCCATGTCCTTACGCCCTTCGGGTAGATACTCCCCGTCGGATTTGTATATACTCCCCGTCGGATTCTTAACTTCCGGTATCACCCGGTGATATCTAAGTAGCACAATGCCTTGAATTTAACCGTTTTGATAAAATCATAATATGAAGTTACCAGTTGGTGGTTGTTGGGGAGCGCCCCGTGATTATATCTTTATGTTAGATTTTACTGCCCCCTGGTGTTAGAATAGTTTGAAAAAATTCATCAAGGGTTTTTTGGGACATAATTCTGAAACACTAACATTGTTGTTGTGAAATAAAATATACTTAAATAAAACCAAATAGGATAAGAAGAAAATACAATATTAAACCAATGAATTTGAAAACCATAAAACTATCAAGCTGAAACTAAAAAAATGACATATTAAATCAAAGTTTTTGGCCACAAAATAGAAATACGCGACTAATATCTAAATTTGTTCAACACAATTTTACTTAGTTTATAACATCAGTCTGCAGCAATAGGAATGTAAAATAAAGAAACAAAAACTTTCTAACGCTGAATAAAAGAAATAAAATATCAACACTTATCACCATGTAAAAATAAAGAAATGAAAAAAATAAAAGATAAAGGAACAATAATCAAAATAATAAGTTAAATGGTTAAAACAAACAAGAAAAGTTTAACCCTCCATAGTATAGCAGCGCCGGAGATCTTTCGTGCTTGAATTCTTACGCGAATTCATCGGTTCGTACTCCTTATATATTGCGCGCCGGGAGATATGAAAATCAGTGCGGTTTTGACCTCACTCAACAGCAGTAGAGATGGCCCTGTAGTGAAGCACACTTGCAGTAGCAGTATGGAGAAATCAGATAATGTAGATGTGGCAGCAAAAGGGAAGGTATGAGTTGCAGTAGGAGTCTATTTACAAAATTAATGTTTAACTAATTTATATACAAAGTGTCAACTTAGTGATCAAAGTTGAAAGACATTAAAGCTCAATATTACAAGTTACTAAGCGAAATATGACTTCAGTGTGAGGAATCAAACTTAATTTTGATTCTTCATACCTCATAGTTCAAAGCAGTTGCTAGAAGAAATGAGAAATTACTAGGAGAAACAAGGAGTTACATGGAGAAACAAGGCGAAATGAGTTAATATGAGGAGTTAGAAGAACGTTACTAAAATGTATTATATACAAAACTTAACTCTTATATTATCTGTAACAACCTGCTCATTTATTGACATTGTCAAGTCAAGGGAGACAATTCGTCTGTAATCCCTCATTTTGTACAAGTGATCGTGAGGTCTACTGAAGTGGGAGTTGGTATATACATTATATATATTTAACAAACCTGTCAGTCCATGTTTGCAATTACCTCAATAAATGTCCACGTTATTTTTAGATAATTTGCTGTGTCTTTCTTGAGAAGTCCACCACAAGCCAACCACCAGACAGATTGTATACAATGCATCGCCAGGAAAGACACTCCGTCACACGACAGACTGTTTCAAAGCTTGAGTACTTGACTATCGGTATATCAGCTGGGAATTTACTTTATTAGCATGTGATATTTCTGACTGCAACTTTCATTTCCCTTCTTCAATTACCTTAATGTGATGGTATATACCGTTACCAAACAGATTGTAACATCACAATAGAGCTTTATCGGGTATATTAATACAAAGGCCTACACGAGTAAGAAACCTTGAGGTGAAATATGATATCTATATCTCCCTTTAAACTGCACATGTACTTCCCGTTAAATATCAGTAAGACTTAATTGGCTTAATGACTCGTCCGGAATATGGAATAATTTGGTTATATTATATTACTTTTTTGAAGTTGATTTCTGTTCTTTCTTTGTTCATATCATTATATCATATTGTGAGATTCACATTTAAATCCATAACTGAATGCTTTTATTTCAAATCACAAACAGAATAACTGAGGCGTCACTTAACCAACTGGGGTTATATGTACAAGTTTAAGTACAATCAAAAATTGCAAGCCGTCATTATCAAAAGCATTATACAGATGCATACATATTTAGTTTTGTATACATTACGCAAATTAAAATTCGATTCATTATTGAAAAAAAAAGATGAAAATGAAAACTTAGTACAAATGTAACAAACACCTACCATACTGAGGCGTCTGGGTAGTATTGTCATGTTGATCCAATAGGTGGTAAATGGTTTGTCTTTCTTAGATGCATGGAATAACAAAACAGATAATGATCAATAAAACCATTGTCATATATATACATTAGACGTTGACGTCCTGCATAAACGATAAATTTATGATGATATAATCGTAAGAATGATTTGTCCATGTCTAGACACACGCCATTCTGAAACACCTGATTTTCCTCTCCTTAAATCATTCAGTGGTATCGATGTCAATGTTTTATTTTTCCATATCTTGCCTTTTTTCATCTCATCCTCTCGGATAAAGGTGTGTGGTTTCATGATAACATTATTACATTTTTGATAGAGTATTGTCCCGGTATTTGTGACGAATGATTTTTTCTCTTTTGGTTCATCATGATAGTTGCCTATTTAGCTATGTACATATGTAGTACTGGTCCGTATCAAAATGGAATCTGTTTCAGGAAATAACTAGTACTATGCAATGGATGTAGATAACTGGTTTGTGTATCTAGAATCTAAAGGTGTCACTGTACTCCACAATTCCAATGTGCATCTCCCCAAAAACGCTCCACCCTCCCAACAAATTTGCCTTGTGGGGACAGATGATTGAGAGGCTGTGCGAATACAGCAAGTTTACCTGGTAATATGATAACCAATGGGTATATATCATATATTATTCTGGAAGAGGATAACAGAGAGGCTGTGGCTGTTGCGTAATCAGGGTTACCATTTCCAGTTTGCCATCTACAGTGATACACTGTATGCCTATGATAACATTATCATGATGGTGGTCGAGTGGCAATGTCATAATACGCTTGCCTTTCATCGGGGGCCTGTTCGTTTATGCGGACAAACCGGTTCGTTAGTTTTTAAATGTAATATTTCAAACATATATCCTGACAGACCTGCAAATGTTAATACAGGCCATGGAAGTATTTGTTAAGATTCTTCTGAAAAAAATGTAAAATCACAAAGTCCGTCTATATTTTCTAAACGAACAACACCGGTCCAAAAACGAAAACGGCCCTAGGCGATTCCCCGATCGGACGTGTAGATTAATTAACATGATTTAAAATGCAGAGGACTATATACATTGTATTGACACGCATTATGTTGAATCATTCAATAATGCAGCACTGGGATACCATGACAAGATACCAGAGGCGTACAAACATGGCAGTTCTAGATTGGAACCAAAATGTTTATCGTGAATTCACTTCAATAACTTGGTATGAGGATCCCCGCAAACCGCGGAAAAGATCAGGACATAAAAACTGAACTCCAAAAAGTTATTACAGTTTAATTAATAATATATAATTAAACAAATTTATTTTGGATTTTCGATCAATAGATTTGAGTAAAGGGCGCGTGTAAAGAGTGAAATAATGACCCGGATATCAAAGGTTAATTTAATGGCTGCTCAGTTATCTCTCAATTATAGATGGTCTTGCCATTAGGCAGTGCAGGGGATATAAATTTTATAGCTGTCAGGGCACCGGTCTCGGTGGCCGTTTGTATATGTCAGATAAGGTTAACTGATGACCCCTCCGGGGTAAGGGAGGCACAACTTAGCTTCATGCCTATTGCATCTGATAATTGTTTAATTAATCCCGTAGCACTTGACACGCATTTTTGATGTAAAGGTATATCAGGAGTATCCTGTATGAAGCTGATCAGTTCTCAGTAGACCCCGTAGCACTTGACACATATTTCATAGTGAAAAACTGTGCTTTTATTTTATATTTTGATATCTTGTAATTCAGAAATTGTAAATTATTTTATAAGTTCAGGACAGGGTTGTAAGAATGTAAAACTGGTTTACATACATAATCTTAGCAAACACAACATATTATCCAGTTCCTTCCTGTCATGAAAGATTTTATCAGTCGCTCTAATTAGTGTCTTAGGAAATGGAACAAAGAATAGCTTTCCATGCCACAGATTTTATTGCTCGAACCCCTAATTCAAATCTGTTGAGCTAATGATGTCGGGTCTTTTATCTAATACTCGCCTTTGTCCAAACCGGACACTGGTTTTGGCATCTTTGTACATAATTATCCCAAGGTGACTAATTGCTTTTAACGTAAGCGTGTTATGTAATGTGTAAGGGCCCGTCCGCCCGGGTTCAGAGATTGTACTTGATTAATACAGTTCTTTCCATTGTCGCTGAGAGCACAAGAGGCATCACTGGCTATAGTTTGCACTGTTAATCAAAGTTTATTGTTCAGGTTTATTATCTGCTTATATGCTTTTAAATCTTGTTAATCTACTGATGTTATATACAATATGAAATGTATCGAGCATTTAGATTTTGTCTCTGTGGGCAAACATCTCTGTGGATACTATATAAGTAGATTATTAATTGATAATATCTAATTAGGGATAATGAGACAGCTCCTTTGTTAAGAAAAATAAATTAAAGTTGTCTCCCCTGTTATAGAAAATAGATACTTCCAGATAGTTGAATGATTAATATTTATCAGAGATATCTCTGTAGAAAAGGCCTGATTTGGAAATATGGCTACTATTATTATTTGATATATAACATACTGATTGATCTATAATTTAAATTACCACATATTGAAATAAACAGGTTAACTTACTATAGAATACTCTAATTTGTAGATTTTCCTTAGGCGAATTAATTATTTGCTTAACATTTGATTACAACTTTTACGAATAACTATCTTCACTCATAACTATTTTATTCGGTTAACAAATTATCAATTTCTCCTCTGTAATTTCAGTGATTTTCTTATTCATCAATTTTTATATTGATAGCGCAATACATTCGCTTTAAAACTTATTAATTACAAAATGTTTTATGATTCAAGTCTCTATTATTCAGTTATAACACTTAGTATGCTACATATATTATTGTTCCTATTTAATGTGCTAACAGGAATTAAACCTTTATAAACCGGAAGTTACTTTCATAAACCGGAAGTTACTGTTATAAACCGGAAGTTACTTTCATAAACCGGAAGTTACTTTCATAAACCGGAAATAACTTTTATAAACCGGAAGTTTTCTTGTTTATTGTAATGAAACTTAATCAACTTCAGATAAGTACCTTTTAATGAAATATAGTAATAAGTGACAATATTCAGCAAGGTTAAATGTTTAAAATATTACAAAACACAGAAACAGATTATACATTCATTCATTTTTAATAGTGAAAATATCCTTCATCACCCCTCTTACTGTCAAGCGAGTTCTACCATATATTTGAATGTTTTGCTAATTTTCCCCAAATTGTGAAAGTCAGTTGTGTGTAATCATTCTTATTTCGAATAGTTTTGTAAGTTATTATGTCTGTTGTTTCCCTTCGAATTTGTAAAAATCAACTGAAGCTCATTAGATGTTGAATCTTTATTTGAATTTCCTTTTATGTACATTTGATATGTGTCATTGATTGTAACACTGAATTTGTATGTCACTTTGATTCGGACCAATAAAGTAGACAGACCTCTAAACGCAGTTGTCTCTACATTATGTTTTACAGCATTCAACAGAACAAAAGTTCCCGATGAAACTGTTCATGAGCAGCACTCTTATAACAACCGGTTTTTAGTATCAAAATTTTCCCACCATCCTCCCCTTTCACACCGCCCTATTTCAAATAATTAAGTATTTTGATTATAAAGTAAAGATTACATATATGCTAGATTACATATTTATTTATTTATATATATAGATTACATATTTATTTATATATATAAATAAATGTGTTTACCGATGACGGTGTATACGTATCTGTGGCTGATGTACAGATACAAATCTATACGCATATATTCAAAGTTGATATTTAATTATTTACTTAATGCATTTGAAAGTTTAACGCTTTTATGTTTTATAACCACTTTTCTGCTGTCGAGTTTATCTCTTTCAGTACTTGATTATTGTGGACACATCATCAGGTTGACATGGGCCTTGAGTGTAACAACATTTTCTGTGAATTGTCTCCAATCATCAACCATATGAGATCTGTGTATCTTGAGTGACTTTGAATTTTGGTGAAAGGAGGCAATTACATTACGGCATAAGGACTGGAACGCGGGTCAGCGGTTTTGGAATACTGTGTATTGGACTACGATCGCGAGTGCTATACTTTTATGCTGCAGTCTTTATTTCAGGGCAGGATATGGCGGGCAGGCATATAATTACACATTTTTGTGTCATATTATTTAATTCTGGTGGTATTAATTATACTAGACTGTGCTCTGTTCGGCCAATAGTCTTGCTATGGTTTACCCTGGGGGACTAAATCTTGCTACGGAGGTATCCTAGGAGTTTCTGGCAGGACAGTGCTAAGTCTAAATATAATAATCCTGATCTTGTTATGCTTGCCACGTGATATCCTTGGAGCTAAAGGCAGGATTATGGTTTTCTCCAGGCTGGAGATGTTGGTTCCTCTTGCGAGAGGTGGTTTCGGTTTTTTACAAGTGCAGGCAAAATCTGCTAGGTTAGAGGGCAAGGGGCTTTATGTCCGGGTACCTGCGGGTAGACATTTAGCATGGGTCCTTGCCTTTGCATGCACTTGTAATAATAAGTTTTGGCTGCGGCCATTGTCATACTAAAATTCATAAATTGATAAGCCTGCTCGCCATATTCTGAGGTTGTATACGTTTCATATTAAATGAGGCTGCGGTCATTTAAATCCAAATTCATTGTTTTTTGTTATAAAGAAGAAAAGTATACTAAAATAAACACACCTGGAAAGACTTTGGAACAGTTTTATTTCATACTTTTATTAAGTGCATATTTCTGACACTTTGATCTTTTTTGTGTCTTGAATATCAATATTATCAATAGAAGTGATTTAGGATATCTGCTTTATGTACTAATTAAGTAAGTATTACAGTATTGGCACATCCAAGTTTTTGATGCAAATTGTATAAATACACATGTGTATATATATGTGGATAAGTAATATATATGTAATCATTGTCTTAATCAGTTTGAATCGGTTAATTAAATATAATAACCTACAGAAAATATGGTGTATTTTGTTTGTAGTAGTAAAGTGTTTCAATACACCAGCCACTGGTCAGTGTGTGATCTTATCAGTGTGTGTTTACATACACAGCTGCTGATACTATTTTTATTGCTGTCTGGGAACAGGCCCCTCCCTTTAAATTAGTCACAGACTATGCGGTAGGATCTACCGCTGACTCGCCTAAAGGAGTGTGTAGTGTACGTCATGTGTATATGGGAGTGAAAGTTGTTAAATACTTGAAAAACGGTTGTATATATTTGTTCATTAAATATTTTATGCTATCATGTATTAACGTCGACTCGGGAATTTTTGTTACCGCTGGTTCAGACTGTCATACGGGTAGGCTAGTTGGTTTCAGAAACTTCTTTCCAATCAGTAGATTTACTTCCATCGTTACGTAACACGGCATCGGATTCGCTCTTTCTATTGTAGATTTGGGTATAAATGCACTGACCTGCTGGTAGGCTCACTTTTCTATCTACCTCCTAATTTTCATCTTTATATTCCTGTCCGTGGTGCTTGGGGGTAGGTCTTATTATAAAGTGTTTAGGATACAATAACTCAAACCAGCGATAATGCCCATGTAATTTGTGTTCTCCATATAAGCGGCATAATAAGCGGGCGCAATAAAAGTTTCTCACATACTTCACATCGCGGTTGCTAGGAAAAAGATTAATAGAATCTAGCATGGGTCTGTTCCGTGGACAGGGATATCTCCACCCGAGTGTAGGAGTTTGGCCAGTCAGCACAAGGAACATACCCATGTTTGATTATTTTTCTCACATACTTGCAATAAAATGTAATCTTTTATGAAAGTATTTTTATCGTGCCATCTGCAATGCTCATTGGGTGTGCGTCAAAATTAATGACGGCATCATTCCTCCGATGCCGCCGTAATGTAATAACATGTAACGTATATTGTTATATCCCAATAGAGTTTTATAAGGCAGTGAAAATTTTACACAATGAAGGGTGAGGTACACCATTGTGATACCCATACGTCCCTCTATATAGTACCACTACCCGATAATGGGGCTTAATTAGTCGGGGAATTGGGACTGGTTTGGGAACATATTGTTGCTGAAGTTAAATGCTTCCTTTTTCGTGCTCATTTCGTGATATTGTGATTTTCCCGTTACAATTCATGACATTATGCTTTGATTTTAAATTTAAAAAAATTAAACACTTACCAGGAAATACCTGAGGAGGCACGTTACCAACAGGAGGTATTACTTACCAGGAAATACCTGAGGAGGCACGTTACCAACAGGAGGTATTTGTACAATTGGAACTACAAAAATCTTAAATCGTCATAATAAAAACATTTAAAATGTTAATTATAGATTTCAAAGTGGTGATGTGGTCAAGTCATGTCAACTTATTCAAGCCCTCTTTCAACAAATTCATATCATCAATGTAACAGTCAATACATATAACATTATATAGCAAAACAATAGGAAGACTTCAAATACTAGTACACGTGTGTATCACACTTCCTTCACGAACAATGGAACTTCTCCTTGTGTTAGCTGAACACACCAGAACATTCGAGAATCCCCTATCTCTAAAGCAGACTCTCAAACACACGCCATGAACAATCTCCTTAGTGTTTTATTTATAATAATCGTTAAAATTTAGAAAAACTGTACCACTGTCAATAATAATCACGCCTCTAAAAAGCGTAGTACGTTTAGTATAACTATATTTATTTGACAATGGCACGCACACAGAAAAAAAAACGAGATTCTGAAATGACTTGTTGGAAATGTTTGGAAATACTTAAAATAACTGGTTTACTATTTTCATAAAAAATACCCACATATGTAATTACTCATTATATATAAGCACAATCAACACATGCGTATATAATGACATATTTATGTCATACATAATTAATTTACTTACGAGATTGCCGTGCCATATTTACGAAGAACTGATGTACAAGGCTTCCTGTGACAGATGAGTAAAAGGCAATGGAATGAAAAGTCAACTAACACCCACTATGCCTTGCCTGTGCCTACTTTGTAAAGAATACTGAAATACACAAGGTATTTATAGATCAAACTTTTCTCGTGTTATATTGTATTTCAGGCACGCGTCAACTAGCAAAAAACATTGAACTAATATGGATTTTCCAGAAATCAGAAGGAAGATCCAAATTTGCCAGCATAATGGAGTTTTAAGAAATGAGGTCAAAGGTTGTCTTATTGTGACGAAAATACATTAATTAGATTCGTACGGAAGTTTAAATAATGTAGCAGATTTCGTTATTGCGTCAGTGGATGCACGTTATGCTTATTTAAATAATTTATGGGATAATTAAAGGGTAAAATATCCAATGTCACTGGGAGGAGGAGATAACAATATTGTAGAATATGAATAGATTAATTTAGTCTTTCTGGGATTTGTGACTTGGTTAAGTATGGAAATACAGTCGGAGATCAGAATGATCGAAAAATGTTTATAGTGAAGAGAAGAAATCTCATAATATAACTTGTGTCAAGATTTGTCGTTGTTCTGATTGGATAAGAGATCAGACAGGTCGATGATCCCGTGCTTGTAAATTTTGAACAACCACGCCAATTTCTCGAAATTCAAAACAGCCAGAGCATATGAACTCCATGTTCCTAAATTAAGAACAATGAACCATATGAGCACAACACACTCAGTATTTCTATATTAAATGTATACAAAATGACGGAATATGATGAAAATATCTAATATTATACTATTATAATATCATAATATTATATAATAGATACTTTGTGATACATAACTGAGGTATGTTATTTGTTTGAATTTTTTTTTTTAATCATTATTTCATTTTAATTAGTTATTTGTTGATAATAAGGTATTTTGTTCTGTTTTGGTCATTTGAATTTGAAAAATATCTATTCTTGTAAGGTAATTATCAATTTACTGTCCATATGTAATATAGAATTTTTGGCCTTTGAATTCGGCTAATATGGCGTTATATCAGCCTGGTAGAAAAATGTTAACCGAGGATGAAATAAGTTTTTACCATGTTGATGTAACACCATAATCATCTCATCAGATATCCATAACTTGTAAGTATAATGTATTTGTAAATGGGGATACATGTTATACAGGATAACGGCAAAAATTGGGACTAAATCTCTTTAAGCGGCTGCATGACTATGGTCTCATTGATAAGCGGTTTCAGTACAGTGTTGGTACACATGTAGACAAAAGAAGGGAAGACTCAGAGATGGGGGACGATAGTATTAGTGGTCGAAATAGGACGGCATCCTAATCGTCGGGGAATATACATACTATAACGAACGGCCAGTCGGTGTAAACTGTCAGCTATTATGTTATCTTTTCTTTGGAGAAGTTGTACGAGAACCTAGTCCCCTGAGGATGGCTATTAGTTACTATAAACGTACAGCTAATTATAAATACGAAGAGTAATGGTGTTGAAATAAAGCATAACAACCTATCTCCAAACGATACGAATCCTCAAATTGGTTCCGAGTAATTTTGATCCGACAAGAAGACCAAGCAGTCCTAATAAGGCAATAGTATGATAAGTTTGAGATGGATCTGTCCACTTGAACTCGAGTTATTGTCCGGAAACCATATCTATAGTTACATTATTATTTTTTGCAAATTGATTTACCAAAATTATATATATGTATATGGTAACAGTGGCCTTATTCAGACTTTTTGACACGAAATGAAATCCTAAGTAGTTAATTATAAGCACTAAAGAGAAAGTATGCAGTGTGTAAAGTTTTAATTCGATCAGTCCATTTGAACTTGAGTTACGACCGGTATTGTCCGGGTGTAATTTTTGGGGAATAAAAGGATAAAACCATTGAATTCAGTGAAACGATTTTAATAGAGTGAAAGATTAATATAATTCTAATTAGGAAGTGGTCCATCCGAGGATTGACCTGAACCATTTATATTGATGCGCGGACGCCTCCGGAGACCTCACTTCCTGTTTGACCATGCTTCCAGCGGCTTCCCAATCGTCGGGGAGTTTCGTTGTTCTTCGTACAATTCTGTTATCCATTACTTGTCGTGTGTTCTCGGAATTTGCCAATACAAACTCTTTTCTGTGTTCGTAGGTCGAATCATGTGACCTCTCATTCAGCCTCCCTGTAATTGGGCCAGAAGGTTCCGCATTGCCCTGTGGTTGTTTGGTAGCGCTCGTGAATTCTTCTCGTCCCGGTCTCTTTGTGTAGAACCATTCGATATCATCTAGCTCGACCACCCTTGTTTGGCCAATATGTGGTGCCGAGGTGTTGGGAAAGACGGTAGACATGAGTCGTAGTGGCCGAGATTCCACCAATTTGTCGATTACAACATCATCCTCTGCCTGAACGTCCGTCGAGTGGGTGTCAGTCCAAACGGGTTCGACAAATTCTGTTGGGTCAAAGTGATAGTCCTTAGGTCTTCGTCTTGGCCGGAAAGTGTAATAACACTCTCTCAAACACCTGCCCAGAAGTGGCGCTGGGCAGCCATCAGTGCCATCGAGACTTTCCACATCCTTAGGAACCTACAAGTTATAAGTTAAGTTATAAGCAAGCGTATAAACGGATGTATATTATACATAAGGTACGAAATAGAGACAACCAGTGGTAAATAATCTTCTCATCGTTGGAACACAAACAAAAAGACCTACTGATATCATACATAACATCCCATTGTCGATTAACTAGCTAGATACAACTGGAAAACAAGACTGGAATGGTTCGCTAAGGGTAGTAGCCAGAGGTGTATTGTGTTGGAGATGCTCATTTGTCGACAACACAAGAGTGTTTAATATGGTTCGCTGACGGTTGCAATTGGGTGTCAACTGTTTCGCGTGAGAGATGTTTAGTACACAGACCGATACTGATACAGAAGATCGCGAATGTGTTATTTTAAAATGTGTATCTATAATAATTATAACACATTATGTTTTAAATATCATCTTCATCACTTTTTTTTTATTTTCAAATGATTGAGTCAGATACGTGTAGTTAAAAGACGTTGAGTGTTCAGTTTATTTATGTTGTGAAACCTGTAAATTGTCCAAATGCCGATAGCTTCAATGTGAAGACTGTATTCCTGTGTGTCTTGGTCCACTACAATGCGACGTCGCTGACTCATAACGTGGCGGAATTAGGCAGGACAACTAATTAATCTGAAAAAGAGGGATTCGATTAATTAATCAATTGTACCATTAATAGATATGTAAATATTTGTGTTTATAAATATAGCTGATGCTGCTCCAAAAGTGCTACATATCAAACTTTTGTTCAGGTTCAATTAATGTGAATGGCAAATCAGCGGTCAAAAGACAAAGGCACTGACTCATCTTGGTAATCATATAATTGTGCTCAATTATATTAACAGCGGTATCTTAGTGTTAGACCGTCCTGAAATTGATGTGATCGACGATATACAAGAACATTAAGATCACCAGGTCCAAAGTTTCGTTAACCAAAATAAGTCTGCAGCATCAATGGAAAAAAGAAAATGAATGAAAGGAGAATTCAGCTATCTTTGGCTAGAGGGTTGTGCCATCTCCCTCACCTGTTCGAATAATGAGTGGTAATCAAATTTAATTTGATGTCCATCGGCAGTGGGTGAAGATAACTTATTTCTTTTGTATATTTCATAAACGGAGGGGTCTGCCCACGGGGACACAGACTCGGACCAACTATGGAAAACAGTGACAATCAATTCACACTCCTTCTTCTGTTCGGATAACAAGATTTTGATCATGTGATCTAAAGCTACACCGGATGAACCTCAGGAAACTCAATCTTGTATATCTTAGATACAATCTGGTGGGGAAGGGGGGAGGGGGGGGGGGGGGGGGGGGGGGGGGGGCAGAGGGCGTGGTCCGAAAGGGGGAATAAAAGTTAATAATCTTTTCACCTTAGGTACGGTATGATGGATTATGAATACTTGGCTCGCAGATGATATTTATATATTGAAGTTGGATATTTTTCAAATTTTCAATTTTCAATTCGTTGTCTCCATACAGACAGGTTCTTAAATTGAAATATCAGTGTAATGTAATATTGTTACATGTTGGTATGACTGCTGAAATATATACGGATGATCGATACAGGTCCTTTTGGCATCTTGTTTTATATTTTTAGTGATTTTCACCCTCTTGTCGATACTTTTTTCCTTTAAATTTTGAGAGGCATTACTATATTAATCAATATTGGAGCAATGGAAACAAAATTTCAACAAGACGTATACTAATCTAACTAGTAACCTGTATAATTCCATGAATTATATATATTTTATACACAATGACTTTTGTCAGCGTGGGTGACAATACTGAATAGCTGCCAGTATAGTCATGAAAATGAATTTGAATCCAAAAAGCTAACACCCCTTTTGAGGCCCTCTTCTTAGTCCACGAAGTTAAAATAATAAAAACTTACTTATTTAAGAAATGATTGTCTCTCCTTTCATGATATATATTTCTGTCCAGAGGTTGAAATTTCAAAACCAGCCAGTCGAGCCAGCCTTATTTACTTTTAAGTAATAATTGATCATGACCTCCCCTAATATAATGTTTCAGACCAATCATAGATACAGGAGTAGCATTTTAAAGCAAAATATATGCTGAGTTCCGGTTCCGAGACCCTGCTTTGCTTTACGACCAACGTGCAAAGGGAAGCAACTCTTAGTCACAGCCCCCCCCCCCCCCCCCCCAAATGGAATTGCTTAGCATGTTTTTAGATGTTGAGTCTGCTATTTACCAGAATAAGTAACTTTGTATTACCGAAATATACATCCAATTTAACCTGTTAATGTATTCTTAATAAAACAAATTGTCACAATATAAAATTCGTAATTCGTATTTAGATGAACTGTAGCTATTCTATACCAGAGACCTAGTATATAGGTCTCTGTCTATACTGATATAGTTTAACTGAAATTATAAATGTGATAATACATATATTATGATACTGTATCTCTCATGATGTCGCCAACATTTTTAACTTCAGTTCTGTCATTATAATGTGATATTATATTTCTACAACAGTATTTAAAGTACAAAAATACGTGTTTGAAATGACCAATGTCAACATGACCAATTTATACAAAATACGAAATAGGTTCTTGATTATAAGACGATGTATTTATAAATCATGGATAGCGGAGTAGTTATGTTCTACAGAGCCCGAGCACCTGTGGTTAGAAAATCGCAGTCTTCAGAAACGTTAGTCCCCTTTTAGTAGGCCTAGTTCTTACTTCCGTTTCGCATCCACGTACTGTACCTTAATCCGCCGTTTTCTGTACATCAACATATAGCCAATATCTAGGCTAAATTTATTACGTTCTTAACAAACTTACACCGAAACTTACATCAGTACCACTCCCAAAATCATGAAATGTTGTGATGCGATGAAAATGACATCATCGTCCTTGTGACGTCTTCTAGGCTACAGCATAGCATTATGGGTAAATCAATGGGGTGCATCTAAACAGCGTTAGGATATATCTAGAGTATGGATTTATCTTAGTCGGATTATTGTAAAAATAATTCGACTTTTTTCGATATCGGTCTGGCGTCGGTTTATCATAGCCAGACGTACCGATATAGACAAAGTTGATAAAACATCAGAATAATTCGGAATAATAATTAGGAGGTCCATTTTTCGGAGTTTAAATAGGGTTTGGGCTGAAGATTGCACAGGAAATATACAGTACACGATTAAGAAAAAGAAACTTTTTGTAACCATGAGAAAAGGCTGTTCTAAAGAAATGAGTCTTTCCCCACCCCTGAAGACATATTTCTTTTTTTTTTTTTATCCTTGAAACCATTCAGATCCCTACCACATACTCATATATAGCCTAGCTAGGCATCAAAAGATGAACAAAATGCTGATGTAAAAATAGGCCCAGGGGTCTTTCCCCACCCCAAAGGACAAGGGAGTTTCTTTAAATACAATCATGTTGAATCTTGACTTTGTTTCCGGGTTATATCTTTAAAGTAGTTGAGATCCCCACAACATAATCATACATCAAGAAATAAAGCTAGATCAAATGGAACATTACATTATTTTGATGTTTGCTTAAATATACCAGAACATGCCCTCTGGGCCTCTTGTTTAACTTAAAAAGTTTATATCTATAAAAACACTCCACGTAGGTTACTTTTAGGCTACTACGTGGAGTGTTGTTATTATTGTATTTTTTTTTAATTAAGCATCTGGTTGCTATCAAACGATTTAATTTCTTCTTACTCACCTTTAAATTAATGATAATAATAATTAAAAAAAAACATAAATAAAGTATTACATTTAGACACAGGCATCTGATTCTGGTTAGTATTAATAAAAAATATATATATTAGCCCTAGGCCTACTTCTAAGTTTATCTTGTTGATATAGTATGAGTAGGGGTTTAATATTTTTTTCTATCAATACTGACCAGAAGCAGACGCCTATGATTTAGAGTAGTGTAGTTCGAGGTTGTCCGAATGTACTGCAGTGAAAGGAAAACACTAGAAACGCCCAAATGAAAAGACATGCGCGAATGCGCACAATGCACGTGATAAGAACGATCCCGCCATAGTTCAAGTGTGTAAGCAATCAACGAATTAAGCATCTCAGTTCGCAATGAATGCAGATTTTGTCATCTAAATAGCTGATGTAGGTTCGTAAGTTAGGTGAGTATTCTATCATTTCTTTAACAAATTAAAAAAAAAAGTAGTATTTTGATAAAGGGTCACGCACAGAAGGCTTCACCTACTTAAGTATGCACACATTTCAGTAATTCCTAGTGGCATCCAGAAAAAAAGCACGGCTGAATGTACACTGTGAATCTTTTTCAAGTCTATATTCAAATGATTTGAAATGAAATGAAAATCCCCGAAATACATTTCTGTAATGAAATTTTCTCCACCTGAAGTGGCCTTACTATTTTCATTGTGTAAGGCGCCACACAGGTGCCTGGAGTCGGGATTTCTATTGTCTTTATAAATTATGTTAGAGGGGATTTCATTGCTTATTCCCACGTGTATTCATAAACTTTTGAAATTAAAGCATCATATTTGTTTACTCCAACAATGTTAGAGGATAACACGGCGAGAAACTTGTGACGGCCGCCTGTAACAGTTGAATTGGCGTCAGAACCAAAAAAATAGCCAGAAACCTTCAGCATGCTGATCATGAACTCCTGATTTGATATAGAACAATTTATT
Source organism: Pecten maximus (assembly GCF_902652985.1). Lineage (NCBI taxonomy): Eukaryota > Metazoa > Mollusca > Bivalvia > Pectinida > Pectinidae > Pecten > Pecten maximus. The sequence continues at coordinate 26,301,108 of NC_047025.1, read as the reverse complement.
CTCTATTTTATTAAAAGTAATATTCCTTTCAGCAAGTGTCTGTTCTTATTCCACCTATGAATAGACACTGGATAATGTCAAGACTCAAGACATTTCATGAAGGCAATTCTTATTTTAGAAAATCCTGACCCCCAAGTACACCTCGCTGGTAAACCTTTTACTGCCTTACTGGGTGTAAGCTGGAAGGCACCAACATTTGTAATCTGCAGGTTTCTGATGTTTTATCAGCCTTTCCATATGGGATTCTTATTAGATTTTTAAAAAAGGCCAATAGAAACCTTTGGATTATAATACAGTCAAACCTCGAAGATTTGAACTTCGTTGATTCAAATTTCTCGCTGTATCAAACTTTTTGCTTGGTCCCGAATTTCCTCACTATATAACTCTACTAACGAACCTATGTAAGATTCAAATTTTTATAAATCGAAGTTTTCGATGTATCGAACTTTTTTCATGGCCCGTTAGCTATGATATTATAGGTCATTGACATCTCATGATTCAAACAAAAAGTTTACCTGTACTGACCACTGGACAGGTGTTTGTCGTGACCCCCACGGCAAGATTTCACACCCTTCCCACAAATGCCCTGACTGACAATAGGGATAACGATAGCGTGCGTTGTCACTCACGATCATGGGGTTAATTAATAATCAGACTAAATTGATAGATAAATGGTGTATTTAGAAGCCATGGCATTTAATCACTCCAGTAAACCATACCGGTAGCCGTCTTTGATGATCTCCGCCGCCATTGAAATCAGCGGTTGTTGAGGACATGTAACGTTAAGAGATATCATCATTATCAAGAAAACATTGATCTATTGTCAACCATGAATAATTCGAAGTCCTGCTGTTTCGAAGTTTTTCTGTTAGTCCCTTGAACTTTGAAACATCGAAGTTGGACTGTATTCGGAAGGCCAAATAATCCAGATCCATTCTATTCCAAAGGCCAAATACCAGGAATTAAGGTTCACTAATACTCAGGGAGGTCTGTATTTTGAAGGCTGATACTCCACATGTGTGTTATTCCAAAGGCCAAATATTCTGTAGGTTCGTTATTTCAAAAGCCTAATGAAAGGCCAGCTTTAATTCTGAAGGCCCAATACTCGGAAAGTCCATAATTCTGAAGGCTGAATTAAAGGAGGCCCAATATATATATATATATACGTCAAAGCCTGACACTTCAAAGGCAGATGATGCCATAGTCATGTAATATTTTGTTATTTAAAAATATTAAATAGATCATTAACATTATAAAATGAAATGCACATTTCGTTTAAGAAATATAGCAGGGCTTTTTCTGATGACTTTGGGGCCGTTAATGGGCCCCATTCCCACTTGAAATTATTTCATATTTAAGCCAAATTCCCAAAATTTGCAGTTTACTCCTGATAAAATCTTTCCCAATTCTCACCAATTTTCTTCCCAAAATGAGACAAAAAGGCTCCATCCCAAACCTGTGAGAAAAGCCCTATATAGTCTAGGATATCATTTTACTTCTGTGAAAAATTTTGCATGAAAAAATATCGGATAGAAAACTTGCCATATTAAAAGGAATTCAAATAATATCCAAACAGATGAAGTGAAAATCATGCACAGAAGAGTTTATTGGTCCTAAAGCATAAAAAGTACAAATGTAAGCTTTTGATAATAGAAAACTATGTATATGACCAGAGTCTTATTTCGATACATGTATAGTTGAACTACATATATGTTGTGTAATGTACCTGTGTGGCTTGTTTACATAATTGTCCAGTGTAAGTGTCCTGTGAAATGTGGACAAACTGGTCTGATGTGACATTCAATGACATATGAACTCAACATTTCATAGCACCTGCATTGCATGCTTCTCGAGTTCCAACACTGATCCATTACTTCCTTAGCTTTCCTTTTACTCCCTCCAAACTTATCCCTCATTTGATTGATGGAGGTACACGCGATTGGTCCAGCAACAAGCATCATAGACATAAACATTTACTCTCAATAGTATACCATGTACCTGTTGCCAGAGGCCTATTAAATTTACGGAGATGTGAATGTGTATCTTTCGCGTTCTTGGTTGGTGAGCTATTCCTATTATGTCAAATGTTTGTCTTGTCCATTGTAGGTTTTTTTTTGGTAATAAACTGTTTAAACTAAACCACTGAGTTTGACCTTTTACCTTGCCCAATTGACAGATATTTTTTCTAGGTCACCTGAGACAAAGTCATTTATTGTGATTGGCTTTTGTCTGTTGTGTGTTGTAAACAATTCACAATACATTTTCAACTTTTTATCAAAAACTCCTGAAACAATTTCAATGAAATTTTGCAAAAACCTTCCATAGCAAAAGGTCAACAAAAAAATGTGAATTATATTGTTCCCATTCCCCGGGGAGTGAGATGCGAGCAAAAAGTAGTCAAGATTTCAAAATTTCAACAACACGGTTACACCGAACAAGATATCACTGACCAACTACATCTTCTCAATACTTACAAATCCGCAGGCCCTGATACCATCCCTTCTAAATTCATAAGAGGTGTTTCCGATTCACTTATAAAGCCTCTTCACATAATATTCAATAAGTCGATATCCTCTGGCATACTTCCTTATGTCTGGAGATATGCCCATGTTACCTATATATATAAAGGTAAAGGCTTAGGTGTGATCTATCTAATTATAGACCAATCTCTGTTACTCCTATTTTCAGCAAAATATTGTAAAAAATTGTTTTCAAATACGTGTTTGATTATCTCTCTATAAACAAAGTTATTTCCAAAAATCAATCTGGTTTTCAACCCAACAACATATCAAGTTCTAGCTATATATGATGCAATTACAAAATATTTGGATAAAGGTAAAGAGGCAAGAATGATCTTTTGTGATATCAGTAAAGCTTTCCATCGGGTTTGGCATGATGGTTTACTCTACAAGTTAAAAAAGTATGGCATAACTGGTAACATGCTAGTATGGTTTTCATCCTATCTCGGTAGTAGAAGGCAGAGGGTGGTCATAGATGGTTTAAAATCTACTTAGAAAGCAATACAGACAGGAGTATCCAAAGGCTCTGTCCTAGGATCTCTTTTTGTTGTATATCAATGATATTGGTGGTGATATAAATTCAAATGTTCAATTGTTTGCTGACGATACTTCTTTATACACTATTATTGAAAATAATCAACAGGAATCTGCTGCAATTTTAAATGATGATTTGAGAAAAATTTTTGAATAGGCTGAGAAATGGGGCATTATTTTCAATCCTGATAAAACTGTATCTCTTATTTCTAGGCGAACTGACTCCCAGACATTGCAGCCTAATCTGTATTTTAATAACCTAGTTATCAACAATGTTATCCATCAGAAACACTTAGGTTTTTTCTTCAACACAATGGCAAACTGGTCAACCCACATAAATTATATCGATGAAAAAGCCTATAAACGAATCAATATACTTAGAATGCTAAAATTCAGACTTGATAGAAAATCTCTCTTAACTATTTATACCACATTTATTCGACCAATTCTGGAGTATTTAAATATTATATGGTCAAATTGTAATCAGACTGAGTGTGATGTCCTGGAGTCTATTCAATTAGAAGTAATTTGCATCATTACGGGCTTAAGACGGGGAACAAACCATGGGTTACTTTATCAAGAATCTGGCTTAATATCACTTGATAAAATAAGACATCTACATAGAAATATTGCATTTTTTAATATCTATAATAAGAATTGCCCCTCTTATATTCACAAACTCTTACAACCCTATATCAATACAGGAGACAGCTATAATTTCCGTCATAGTAGATTGTTTAATATTCCAGCTGTAAGAACCAATTTATATGGAAAAAGCTTCTTCCCATCCCTTATGACGGAGTGGAATGATCCTACCTGTCCGTTTCCTACATTGACATCTTTTGGATCATTAAAAAAGAGTATCGTAAATACACATATAATTGATACGAATACCCAATGTTCAGACACTTTTAAGCTCACCTGGTCCAAAGGACCAAGGTTAGCTTAAGCTATACCGTTGTGTCTGTCGTTCATCATCCCTCCATCAATATTTGACTTTTTATTCATAATCGCAGATTGGAAGGCCACATTTTGTCAGAAGCATCTGTATGGGGTGGGGACTCAAAATTGGTGGGGCTGAACCCCGGAGACTTAAGGGTTGGGGCCAAAAGTGGTCAATTTGGCTAAATGACTGGTAGCATCCTTAGGGGCTGGGGATTCAAAAACCTACAAATGGTCCAGCTGAGGTGGGGCCAAAAGGAACAATTTAGCTATATCATTATTAACAACTTTTTCTCTGGAACTAAACAATGAATGCCACTCATATGAATGGTACCATCTTTAGATGATGGGGATTCGAAAAGCTACAAATTGTGTGGATGATCCCCTGGGGGCTGAGGAGTGGGGCCAAAAGGGAGCAATTTGGCTATATTGCTATAAACAACATTTTGTATTTTTGAAACTGTTGAGATTTCCATGCTATAACCATATATAGTACTGCTGGGCACCATGAGATAACCACAATCCTATTTTAAAAAAATAGGCCCTGGGGTCTTTCCTCACCCCTAGGGACTTAGTTTCTTTGATATATCTTTGAAACAGATGAGATCCCCACCCCATAACCATAATGGTATTGCTGGGCAACAGGATAGAAACAAAATGATGTAAAAATAGGTCCTGGGGTCTTTTCCTACCCCTAGAAACTTGGTTTCTTTATGATATCTTTGAAACTATTTAGATCCCCATCCCATAACCATATAAAGCATTGCTTGACATCATGGCATAAACACAATCCTGATGTAAAAATGGGTGTCTTTACCCACCCAAAGGGGCTTAGTTTCCTTAAACACAGTCATGTTGTAAAAGCAATCCCAGGGGTCTTTTCCCACCCCTAGGAAGTCTAGACTTTGTTTCTGGGTTATATCTTTGAAGCAGTTGAAATCCCTTCCCCATAACCATATATAGCATTGTTTCAACTTGAAAAATAAAGCTATTAAAATATTGAACATGAAAATATTTTGATGTTTGGTCAAATCCAACCAGGTGAGCGATACAGGCCCTCTTGGTTTAAGTTTTCCGGTTATTACAACACATTTCGACGCTTGAAACACCGACCCAAACAAGCGTTTCGTTGATACCTGATGCAGAGATGAAAAAAATGGCGGAAAGGCTCCGGTCTAGCACGAGGATAGTTACTCCAATAACATTAGATGTTTACACGACAGGAAACTTTTGACAGGCTGTCATGTAACGATATCCACCAATGTAATCAGGTGGAATAAGACCTCATATACGTATAGGAGTAGAGGATAGTCTGCTGTAAATTCTTGGAATAGTATGGGTATTTTTATAGTAAGTGTACAGAGGGGGTCGGGTGCACTAATGTTAAATACAGCGATCGAAGCGGAGAACAATGAAACGTTTTATGACCTTTTTATCCGCAGTATTAACTACCACCTTGGTTTAAACAGTATTTTATTATCAATGGTATATACAATACATGGGTCATTATATACAATAATTGGAAACTACCACCTTGGAAATTTTTTGTAATGTGGTAACAATCAAAGTATTTATTTTATTTTGAAGAATGATATTTTTTGTTAAACCAGGTCAGTACCTATGTGATATTTTTTTTTATTTGTATTCCATAATAATAATCAGAAAATGTGGAATTATTTTATTCCAATTTCATCATTTCACAGTTGTCCTCTTAGTATTAGGGCTATTCCATTAAAATATCTAAATGACCCCAGGATTCCAAAACAATTCACCTCTGTCCATGGTTAGATTTCGCTCCAATTACTTCTGTGTATTAAAATTAATTAAATAAATTCTTTGGGTGGTACCCCTAAAACAAACTGGACTCCTGGGGTAGGGTAGATGTTTTACTGGAAAAGCCCTTCGTTTTACTGTTAAATACAAGTCAATTATATTTGATAGATGCTGAATTCCCAGCCATATACATTTTAATGATTGTGTTTCTAATATGCCAATTTTCTGTTGTTTTATATGGTATTATTATTTTTGTTCCAGATAATTATATATGATATAGTGATTTTGTTTTTTCTGTTCCAATTTTCTTTTGTTTTATACATTATTTTCTATTATACCGGTATTTGTTCCATACAAATGAGAGAACTGTGTTAAGTTTGATTTGATCAAGTAGATCAGGTATTAAATTGTTGTTGGATTTTACATACAATTGTTTAGTTATTTGTGTATGAAATCACTTCATGATATACATGTACTTGAATTGATCACAAATAGACACAAACATCTGTTCAATATGGTATTCAGTTTATTTCCAACATTTGATGAAAAAAAATAATGGAAAAAAATATCGCTCGCACATCATTTGAACGCTTCGCCTCTTGAAATCTCTAAATGGAAATTTTTTGCTAGAAAAAAAAATTTCGCTCGCTCGCTCGCCCCAATTTTTTTTACCAGTTCCCCGAAGAACAACTGATTAATTTGGTGTGGCCTAAGTATGATGGTGATCGTAGAATTAATATTATACTATGACAGCTTAGAAATTTTGTTTAAATCTCCATAATGCTTCATCTTTTTAATTCTCATCTTAGTGACAGTTCAGCCTGCCTGTGTGGTTTTCCAAATGAAGATTGTTATCAGCTCATTGTTATTTTTGCACTGTCCCCTTTATACTAACCCAAGACAACTTCTTTTCAACTCTATTTCTGAACTAGATATCACTATTCTGCTAACTATCCAAACTTTTTTGCACGGATCTGAAACGTACAATCTTATCACAAACAAAATTGTTTTAGAGAAGGTTCAATGTCACGTCAGAGATACAAATTGCTTTACCTGTTACCTTGATATTTTATAAACTGTAATTTATACATAATGATATAAGTATAAGACTTACTTCTATGTGAGGATGATTTGTTTGATATGGTACAGTGCTATTTATATAATAATTTATCACTTTCATGGTAATTTATTATCATAATAATATTATATATCATTGTATTGATGTTTATGTACTATTATTATCATTGAAGGGAGAGGGTTTGTATAGGCTATGCCTGTTGCCTAATTTCTATTGTAGCAAAGATCTGCACAATAAAATATTCTGAAATGAAAAGATGATGGAAATAAAAAAAAAAAATTCTTCTCAAGAACCAGATATGATTACAATAAGAGTGAAGTACTCTTCATATATGGAAGGGCCCTAGATGCTTTATCAAACAATTTTATCATCATTTGTTGAATTGCCATTGGAAATAATTCAAACTTGGATGGCAATTTGATAGTATATGCACATGTTGGCCCTGACTGAGCCCTAGGGGCTGATTGGTAGTGCCAAAATGGATCAATTCAAATTGACTGAAATTCAAAAATCGTCTTTAGACCAATATGGTGGTATCAAGTACTCTTCATAGATGAAGGGTCTTTAATTAAGTGCTTCACCAAAACTGAATTTCATGACCCTGATTACAGTTTCACATCAGGCAATAGTTGGGATCATGTGTGCTTACAAAATTGATGTTGCCCGCGGCCCAAGTCATTAATTGCCTGTTATATTAGACTTACTCTCTCAGCTGTATGACTATCCATTTTTCTCCGTAGTTCAGCATAAAATTTTCCCAAGAAAGTGTTCAAGTTTTCGTCATTGTAAGATCGCAGATTATCCAATGTTATAGACATATTGGATTTTGCCAAATAATCTTCAATGGATGAGACACCCTGGTGGCAGGAGAAAGAGGGCCCAATAGGGGAAATATAGCAAAAAATACAACTTTAAAATATTTTTTCAAGAATGAAAGGATTAGTCCACCTGTAGTTTGAACTACTGAAGGCCCATTATCATCACATGTTACTGGAAGAATATTTCTCAAACTTCATGTGTAGGTTCCCCTTGATCCCTAGTTGTGCTAATTTAATTTATATTACACAACAGAAAAACAATTAAAATGGCCAACAGGCGACCATATTGGATTTTGAGAATTGAAGTTTGTTATCGCTATTTCTTGAAAACTACTGGAAGGATATTCATGTTTTGGAACTAACAAATTTCACATTCTATAAAGTAATTAAATATATAAATCCATCCGTGAACAGTCTTTGTGTTAACCCCTACTACCGGGGAATTATCACTATTTTTTAAGAAGTACTGAAACTGAAAATTATATTTCTCAATCCTGATAATAGTGATGGGAATCGGATGAGATTTTCAAGATTGATTTATCGGGGATAATTGTCCGATTTGACAATTATCGATTTTAATCAGATTTTTTAGCATCAGATTTAATCTGAAAATAATTGTCCAAAATGTGTCTTAGTTATGCAGATGATATGTAGTAAACAGCACTATTTTATTGTTTGTTAATTTCAGGAGCAAAACAACTTATCAAAACTTAAGTCTGCTGTTTTTATTTGAGGTAGATATACCAAAGATGACAAAATATTAACCAGACAGATTATTGCTTTGATCATGGAATCAGATAATACAAGTCTGTGTTTGATTGATATTTGACTGTGGAGATCACAACTACATAATAACTTCACTTTATTGACACGTATCATGTATCTATGTAAATTTGAAATACCCTGTGAATTATCTATAGTTCAACCGAGTGTTGTGCCAACATTCATCTACTCCTGATATTTTTATTCGCATAAGTTTTCATACATAAACACCACACCCGATGACCGCCGAATTCCTAGTTCCTAGTTTGAAAGGTCATCTTGTATATCACATATGGGTCATTCGGACTCTTTAGTGCTACGTCTGCAAGCAGCCAAACAAGCTGGACCCCGTTGACTAATGAATAGAACAACATTGGGGATTAATTTCGAAAAACGGGAACCCACTATGGAAAATTCACTAATCCATTTTTAGGTCATCTGATCCGAAGGGTCAGGATGACCTATAGTCATCCTGCTTCGTCCGTGGTCGTGCGCCGTGCGTAAACTTTTCACATTTCAAACTTCTTCTCAAGTTCCACTGGTGGGATTTAGCTGAAACTTGACTGGAACGATCCTGAGATTGTCCTGACCAAGTGTTATTATTTTTTGGGTTGCCCCGAAATCCAAGATGGCCGCCATGGCAGCCATCTTGAAAAACATATTTTAACCTTCAGTTCCACAGGTGCCATTGAACTGGAAATTAGTGAGGATGTTAAGGAAGGAGAGTCAACAAAGTGTTGTTATTTTTTGGCCTCGTGAAAACTTTGACATGGCAGCCATTTTGTAACATGATTGCGCAATGATGCTTTTCCTGAACAACACCTATTTCAAACGTCTTCTCAAGTTCCACCAGTGAGATTCAGCGCTAACTTACCTGGAAAGATCCTGAGATGGCCCTGACCAAGTGTTGTTATTTTTTGGGTCAATCTGAAATCCAAGATGACCGCCATCTTGAAAAATATTATTTAAACTTCTTCTCCAGTTCCACTGGTGCCATTGAGCTGGAAATTGGTGAGGATGTTAAGGGAGGGGAGCTAACAAAGTGTTGTTATTTTTCAGCTTCGTAAAACCTTTGACATGGCAGCCATGGTGGCCATTTTGTAACATGATTGCACTATCAGCATTTTCCTGAACATCATCTATTTCAAACTTCTCAAGTTCCACTGGCGTATTGAGCTGATACTTGCCTGAAATTATCCTGAGATGGTCCTGACAAAGTGTTATTTTTTGGCTCAGTACGAAATCCAAGATGGCTGCCATGGCAAACAGTGCCACCATACTTGCTACTGAGTATGTATACTACAATAGTACAAGGGTTTTTAGGGAAGATGACCTTTAAGGCCCGTGGGCCTCTTGTTGGATTTTCAGATCGATGTCGCTAGAAGTGGTTCAAATCAATTAACTTTCGATTATAATCAATGATCGGCCCACCACCACCTGACAAGCAATGAGTTGTGCCCATCGAATTTAAATGATCTGGGACAACAAAATGGTCATCATACTAAAACAGATTGAGATTGAGAAGAAAAAAGGAAAAAAGTAGTTTTTTTCTTAAATGTTCTGACTTGCATAGAACCAATAAACATCTTAAAATGGTGGGCACCAAAACCCCTCTGGGGTCTTGTTAATTCAGCTAGGGCTTTTTGTTACTGGTTTGGGACGGGGCCTTATGTCTCATTTTGGGGAGTGAATTGGGAAAGTCGTTTTTTTCAGCAGTAAACTGCAAATTTAAGGAATTTGGCTCAAATATGAAATAATTTTAATTGGGAATGGGGCCCATCAACGGCCCCCAAAAGTCTTCAGAAAAAGCCCTGTACATGTACCTTAATTGTCACAATATTTCACATTGTTTAATTGAATGCTTATAGAAGTCCTTGAAAAACTGAGTGCTTTAGCAGTCAGTAGATTACACAGTTTAGAGGTTTGTTAGCACTCAGTATTCTATATCATGTGTAATTGTAGGATGGAGGATGTACAGGGTGTGGATCCAGTTGGGAATGACAAGCTTCCATTGCCTCCCATCTCCTCTCTGCTGTCAGTCAAATATGAGAAGTCCCTGAAAGTCTCAAACCGATCAATACCTCCTCAGTGTGAAAACATGGCAACTGTCTTCATTCCACCACTCATGAAGAATAGCACCCCTTTGCTAAATTCAACCCTACAATTCGACAAATGCGACAAAACATCTGTGTCTTCATATGCAACAAAGACTAAAACTCCGCAACCGATGTCATCTCCTCCTCCCCCACCTCATGTTTTGTGTGGCCTTCATAATGTTCAAACCTTTCAGCAAATCCCCATCCAGAGTCCACCAGTGGATGTGAATAGTATGGGTTCCACAAGCATTCCATGGGGTTCCACAAGCATTCCATGTGGTTCCACAAATATTCCATGTGGTTCCAACTTCCGGTACCAACAGACAGCCTTTGGTGGAGTTAATACACTAGCCTGTCAGACAATTATATACCAGAACACCAGTATCATATCACCAAGTCTAGGATTCAAATCTTCCATTTGTAATCACCCAAGTGCATGGAGAAGTACTAATACTAAAAATTTCCATAGTGCTGAAACTCAGATTTCTCCTGGAAGAAAAAGGATGCCAAGTCGCAACCAGTATGCATTGTTACAAAGTCCCTTTAAGCCTCTGGATGGTAGATCTAGATCTTTTCAAAGCACAGTTGTAGAGAACAGTCAATTGGGTTATGTAGACTGTGTAGATCAACTAAAAGGAGCAGGACAAGATGTAATAGATCTTACAAAAATTGCACCCTGCAGTTCTCTAACCTTCTCAGATTTGCAAAATTCACAGACATTTAGCACTGGTGAGTTCAGCAGTATTAGAAACAGAGGAAGCAGTGCCAGTTCAGTGAGATCACCAGTTCAGCAGACAAAAGTACCATCTTCCCAGAGTGATGAAAACAATTTGGAAAAATCGGCCAACAAAAAGGAAGAATTAGAAGTTCCAAATCTGAAGAGAAATTCAATTTTCCCAACTTGTCCACAATTTCTGACTGATAATTCAAGTTCTGGAGCTGCACAACACTCAATTGCCACTTCTGGATTCACCAATGTCAATGCTGAATTCAATTTGTTTCCCTGTACAAAGGTAGATGAGATTGAAAGTGTTGGATCCAGTGATTTAGGTGTTGACAATGCAGAGTACCATCCAATTGCCCTTCCTTTGGGATGTTTCCAGTGTAACGACAGTGACACTGAGTCAGATACTACCTGCCAGGAAGGATCACTCGGCAGACGCATGGCAAAGATGGGCCAGGATAAATTTAACCTTCATTTAGATAAAACATTGACATTGATGGATTGGAAGTTGATACCTATCCAACAGGAACCAATCAGCAAATTGGTGCCAGATGATGCAAAACCGTTACAGATGGATGATCCACGTCTTCAACAGTCCTGGGATAAAAACAGAAGTGGTGTATGCAGCACAGACTCAACAGTAAGAGGTTCAAGTGGTATTGGAGTTGTGGAATCGGGGGAAAAGGAAGAACATTTAGTGAGCTGTGAAGCTATTCTAAGGGAGATGACCAGTGGAGATCTTGATGACTATTATCAAAATATGGAAATGTTGGGTGTAGACCTTCCTGCGTCCAGAATTAAAGACCAGTGTTGCGAAGGACCTGAAATCAAAGAGAATTCCACAAATACTGAAAATGAACTGGCAAATTCTGATACAGAAAAAAACACAAGGGTTGTAAAAGGATTCTGAGAATTCTTCAAGAGCAGAAGATGAGACAATTTCAAAGGCTGTCGAATCAACATTGGTTTCTGTTGGTAATGAGAAGTTCAATCTTGTACAGACTGGTACAGATAAAAACGCAATAATTGAAAAGGACACGGCAGAAAATGTAACAATTTCAAAAGCTACCGAATCACCTGAGGGCAAAGAGGCTACAGTGGTTTCCCTTAGTAACAAGGCGTCCAGTCCTGTACAGGCTGCTACACCAGACCATTTACCCTGTAATGAGGCTTCATCTTTTAGTGATACCAGTGATGCATTCATAGGAGTTCATCAAGGTAACCCACTTACTAGGATTGCTACTGTTCTTTCCCAAAATCTCAACAAAACATCTAAGGATAAAGTTGGTAAAAATGTTGAAAGGTTATCCCGGAACATTTCTTGCGCAATTCAGAAGATGAAATGTTCCTCTGAAACCATGACTTTTGCATCTGTTGAAAGTACACAGGATCATGAAAGTTCAATCTCGGATCCAATTTCTTATAACAGTACAAATTATCAGGTGACAGTGAACCTGCCAACACTATGTAGCAAAGATAATTCTTCGACAGGTAAGGCGGGTTGTCGGACACAAACCTTGGAGAAGAAAGAGCTACCTTCCCTTTGGCAGGATTCAAAGTCTTGCAGCGAAATTCGCCAAGAAAAGCTTACATCAAACCAAGAGAAACAACTTCTTAAGGAATCAGCTGATTTTTTAGGGGAGGACTTCAATGCATTTAGTCGAAGATCACAGAGGAAAAGAGGGGTTCCAAAAAAGCTAGAGAATTACTTAAGTGAATGTGGGGATGTATCTGAAGCCATTCAAACACCTGTAAACAAGCGGAAAAAACAGAAAACAAAGAGTGATGTAGAGGTTGGTAACAGAACATTTGATAGTACTTACAATGATTCTAGTTGGAATAGGGTGTATCAAGATGATGTTGTTGTAGAAGGTGAAAATCCATCCACCAATTTAGAAATTGAAGCAAGATATCAAAAAAAGACTAATGAAAATTGTTCACATAAGGAGGACCATGATATTGGAATTGATGATGATCGCCTGTTAAAGTCAACCCTTCCATGCACTAGGAGTATGTTAAAAAGATTGACAAGTAATCTTGTTCCTAGATCAACTCAAAAGAGAACCAGACTAAGATCCCAGGAGACACAATTAACCAGTAGTGATATTGGTGTGAACACTGATCTTTCTGACGACACTGACACCTTGGACAACTGTGATAATAACAGTACTGATATACCTATGTACTCGGTGACTCTTGAAGAAAACAGTAACCTACCAACCAAGGGTAATATGGGTGACTCCATATCTGATAGGACCACAGACCTGGTAACTCCAGCGAGAAACAGAGGTCCAGTGACCCAGAACTGCACTGTTTGCATTACTCGGGAGGATACCATCATGGAGGGCCAATCTTTGACCAGTGGAGATATGATAACTTGGACAGAAAATCTGGAAAGTTCAAAGGTATCAAACACAGGTGATCATGAAGAAACACCTGTCTTAACTACATGTGAAGTAAGAAGTTATAATGTTCACAACATAAAAAGAAACAAAAGGAAGTCAAAGAAATCTTTTGAGAAAAGTGTATCTTTTTCCCAAGGTCCTGCAAAGAAAAAGAAAGGCCGTCCACTTAAAAATCTTCGTTCAGTACCAAAGAAAGCAACTTTAATGGGCACTGAAGCCAATAATGTGTCTGGACATTTTGGGGGAAAGAATGCAGAAAGTGTGGAGGAGCATGAATCTGCCATCACCACAGAGTTAGAATCAGCCCATTCTCCATTGCCAGAAAAGCCAAAGAAAAACAACAATGAGAAAAGGGAAATTACTTTATTATCTAAAGGCAAATCAAAGAAAAGAAAAATAGAAAGGATGGAAAAATCAGATTTACCTGGCTTTGATGTGAAGGAGAATTCATTAGCTGTTGCAGAAGTAGATACCAACCAAAGTGTGAAAAAGAAATCCAAAAACAAGAACATTGTTGGTAAGCGAGAGCCTGGTGGTGATCCTACAAGACCAAAAAGTAAGAAAAAGAAATCCCATGGGAAAAAGAACTCAAAAGAGAAAACGGATGATGGAAGCCTGTCTAAAGAACATTCTTCTGCCAATTCACTGGAAAAATGTCATTTGAAGCAGAATTATGATGGAAAGGATACATCTAGTAAAAAGAAATATACATTAAAAAATGACAATGACACTGATCTAAAGAAAAAGAACAATTCAAAAGGGGGGAAAAAAGCTTTGGGTAAAATTTCAAATTCCCAATCCAACAATTTTACAAAGCAGATTCACAATATAGCTGCTAAGAATAAGAGAAGAATTCTTGATGACTATGCTAAATTTCGTATTATCACCAACCCAAGTCAAGGAGCAGAACTCATGTCCAACAGACCAGTTGATTGTCGTTTCTGCAAGGAAACCTTTGCATTTTCTACCTTGAAGGTGCATGAGAAGGAGCACCAATTCAAATGCATTCGTTGCTGCTTATTCTTTAGCACAAAGGTAAGATTTTGATAATTCTTCAGTAAAGAGTATCTGTTATCACGACAAAAAGGTATTAAATTTGATACCGTGGGTACATTTCATGCAAACCTGTCTATTACAACCCACCTATGGTATTAATTAATGTCTTTGTGTTCATAACCTTTCAATTATGACCGCCCAATGGTATGAATGTCTCCTATTTCTTAACCTATCCATTATGACACACAATGGCATGGATATCTTGTGTATTCCTAACCTGTCAATTGTGATCGCTTATATTCTGTTCATTTTGACCATGATGATAGTATAGATCCAGACTATCTGGTAGCAACCGGTGTATTGTACAATCTTAATTTTCTAAACCAAATGACATAAGGATTGATCAAAATATATAGCCAGTTTATACAGCATACAGGCCGGTGTCCTGTTTTGGGTTATCAGATATTTCTATGCATAGAAAGGAAAATTTTCCTATTTTCTTTTTGTTTGTTTGTTTATGGCCATTATCCTTCTACAGACAATTGATTTTAAAATACTTTTGAAAAAATTTTGGATCAGAATATATAAGTCTTTGATAGATGTATAAACACAAATAACAGAAAAACAATACTGGTTTCCAGAATAGACAGGGTTTGAATTGGACATGTAACAATGGGTAATGAAGGGTACATAATTTGACCACTACAGTCTAACATAGATCTTGAATTGTAATATCGATATCCTATGTCTACTTAATGGTAAAATATTTCAAAGGACTACCTAATATTCCATAATTTAATATTTCAAGAACTTATTTCATAATTAACTTGCTTTTCACTTCTATGTTACATTTAAACACTGCATAAAACTATATCAACTGCTTTATTAAATCCCATGTTTTCAATACAGAAGGAAAAGAGTGAACATGTCATCAAAGAACACAAGAACAGTGAAAAGCCTAAGAAGACTTCTCAGGTATCCAAGCTGCGTGAACTGTTCCACTGTATGTTATGTGAAAAATCCTTCGTCACCATCAAGGTGTTCCAGCGTCATCTACAAACCAGCATACATGGCTATAATCGTCATATACAGAACAGATGTTTGAATATGATCGGAAGTCATTTTCACCAGCCCAGTCAGACCAAACATGGCACCCTATACGCCATTGACAATGGGGAGGAGGAAGGTACCACTTCTATATCATGTTATCTACCATAACCTAAAGTATTATTCATTGTCATTTTCAAGATCTAAAGAAAAGGGGGAATGGTGTATTGTCTGTGCCTGCTGGTATATAAAGTGGTCACTATAGACAGGTGGTCAAATTAATATCATTTGAAATTAGATTGAGTTCCATGTGAAACAGACAGTTTTCATTAACAAACCAAATGTTTTTAGCTAGGTCACCTGAGGTGAAGTCTTGAGTGACCTAGCAATTCTAATCACATTTCTCAGTAAATATATTACATTTTCTACATACAATAACGTATTCTCAATAACTAAGAGGCCCGGTGTATGGTATTGGGTCAGTAGCATGCATGGATGTAATGCTGCATGAGATTGTTCAAATGAATGGCATTGACCTACTTTCAAGGTCACATTGATTAAAGTTGTTAAAATTAAAAAAAAAAACTTCTCAGTAACCAAGAGGCCTGAGGTCATCCTATAGGGCCAGTAGCACATTTGGATGCAGATAACCTGATTTAAACAACTTCTCAAAAACTAAGATGTCTTCTCAATAACCAAGAGGCTTGGGGTCATGACATTTGTCAATAAGCATACTGGGATGAATGATAAAAGTTTGTTCAAATGAACAAACCTTGATCTACTTTCAATGTCACATGTTGAAATTTAAATATCATGATATGAACAATACATTATTTTCGGTATGTTTTTATCCTCGATCAATATTTTTCTAGGTGAACAGCTCCTTCAACAACAAAACACATGGTGTAGGGCAGAGGACAAATCACTGAAGATGTGGACACTTCCAGAAAATCTCATATCTATTGAGGAGCTAGAGAAACAGTTTATCAAGGCTGTGGAGTCGGATAAAAATGTCATACATTACTACTACCGTGAGCCGGAATTGTTAGAGGTCATCAAAAAGCAGGAAATTCTCTTGCAGAACGTTTCTGCTTCATCCGACGAAGAGAGACAAAGTGAAGAACCATATGCTGTAGTGACCAATTTCTCCATGATGAAGTTTCTCACTGCTTGTACACAGGGTTCTGATTATGTCGCTCGACAGGAAGCTGGCAGCATCCAATGCATGCACAACAATCCAGCAGATTGCAGTACCAGTTACACTGATCCAGCAGGTGGCAGCACCAATTATACTGATCCAGCAGGTGGCAGCACCAATTATACTGATTCAGCAGTGGCTAGTGCTAGCTCTACACAAACTTTTTCTGCAGAAAGCAGATCTCATTCCCTTCCTGATTGTGAATCAGCAGGTTATTCAGAGATGAAAACTATGTCACATTGTGACACAAACCAAACGAATACATATAGCGAGGAAATCGCAGCACAAGTATTAGTGCCAGACAGATTAGGAAATTCTGTCGCTCATAATAACTTGTCTTTGGTGCCAATCCAGAGTAATTTGGATAACAGTTATCAGCTGTCAGATGAAGGGAATCTACCATGTCAGCTGATGAGGAACAGTTCCAGGATTCTGTCTACAAGTGGCAGTGATCATTCCGATATGGACCAGGATCAGGGCCAGATGGGTTGGCTTAGTCGGGCCATTGAAGATATTGAGGCTGATCCTTACTATCGGGTCCATGATTTCCTGGACAGCCAATCTGACATGTATAATGTCTCTGGCTTTAATGAGCTCTCCACCTCAAAAAACTCTCCAGTCTTGCGTTATACAAGTACTCCATCCACATCTACAAGATGCACAGTTGCTACAGATACCAGAAGTTTCACGGATTTGGATAGTGGACAGCAGATCCAAGTTTGTAATAATACTTGTCCAGAGACTCCTGGTCATTGTGGAAATGGTACCCGAGATATTTTCCCAGTTGAATGCCTTGATAGTTGTCGGTCCAAGGAGAGTAGTACTCATGTGTTAGGACCATTAAACAGTTATTCTTCTTCACGAGAGTCACAATTCAATTGTAAAGATGATGATGATGATCCAGAATCACAAGAACTTATCAAACTTAAGTATGCTCAAATCCTCTGTGATATTCGAAACGATGTCCTGGGGACAAGATCTGGTCAGGAATAAAGATTGGGACAAGAATGTCAATGTGATACCTTACCATGAATGAAAATTGACATGATAGGGACACTGTTACCTCATCTGAAATGAGGACTCAAATCACAGGGACATTTGATATCATCCTTTGAATGTTGTTTGACATCACAGGGGCTATATATAAGTTATAGTAATTGTTGTGATTATAATTGTTGTCAAAATTTATCTTTATAATACTTTAGAAGAAAAGACAATTTGTTGTACTTATGAAAACTTTAAAAATATTTGGGATATAAATCATATATATACAATTGTATATATAAATGTATTATATATTTTCAGTTTTTCTGTCAATACATTTTGTAATGCTTAACTTTGATTAAGTGATCATTTCATACATCATTTGTGTATTTGGTGTTGTGCCAAAATGAATCTATGCCAATACATTGTATATGTATCTTCTAGACTTAAATGACAGCAGGAAGCTGAAATATGTTTATAAAATGTGTGTGATGATGTTGTAAAAATATATTAGAAGTTGTAAAAGGTTTTTGCTATAGATCTTTATCAATACCAATACTGAATTTTTAAATGTATAAAAGATGTGTTAGATTCATCTCCTATCATCTAAAATTAGGTATTTTCTGTACATGTATTAAGATTAAACCACAAATTTATATACATGTATATAAGTTGGTAGATGAAACTTATACTTATTATTGAAATTTTTATAAAAATCAAAATTTAAAGTTTATATCATTGAAGGTCAAGCAAATTACTATCAACTTTAAATTTGATAATGTATGAAAATAGTTTTACAACCAAGATAAATGTAGTTATCTATTTGTCGACACAATGATGTGCATATTTGTCCTGAAGTGCAGTGCAAATTATGCACATCTTAAATGTTGACAACAGAATAATTTATTTTTGTATGAAACACGCATTTTCATTGGCTGAAATAATTTTGTTATACCTCCATAACAAAATTTTTGACGTTGCAAAATGTAACGTCATTTTTGATTGGCTGATGACGTTGCGTAATAATTTATCACAGAAAAGAGTTCGCCAAAGAAAGTGAAATATCTTGGTGTGTATAAGACGAAATTAAATTATAAGAATTAACATTAATTATTTTTTCTGTTATACAGTCATAACATAAAAAACTGGAGTGTACTCTTTTCATAAACCGCTTTGCGGTTTATTTAGAGTACACTCCAGTTTTTTCTGTTATGACTGTATAACAGAAAAAATAATTGATGTTAATCCTTAAATAACCTTTGATATCAAAGGGTTATTATGTACCATAGTTTACTTTATTGTTTAAAACTTTTGGTGTTATCCAGTTTTCTAGAACACCTTTAGTAACTGTATTAGGTTTAGTAATTTTAGATTAATTCTATACACCATTTTTTTTATTTTTTTTGCGTGGGGGGGGGTTAAAAGATCTTTTCGAATTTTAATTGACTCCCAGGTGATTTCCTGTTTACAATTGTTAAGTTTTAACTTCTTTTTTCTTTTTTTATTCTTTAAAATTAAGAATCATTACCATGTACAGTTTTGACCTCACAGCAATGCCAATCCGTAAATTAAAAGAAGCTTGTAGGTATCTCTACAGATTATATATATCTGAAATTGTCATTTCTCCATTTCTCCATTGCTGATTTTGATGATGGATGACCATTATCTCTTAAAACCTTAAGTCTTCTACAGTTTTAGCTGGATATTTATGTTGTATCTATGAAAGTTATAAAATTGATTTAGCTAAAGGGGTTACTATTTCAATGTACATGTACTGTATGTATAGAATTGTAAAGAATTATTTCATTGTATATGTACTGTATGTATAGAATTGTATAGAATTATTTCATTGTACATATACATTACTCTAGGTATATAATTGTATAGAATTGGTTCATTGTACATGTACCGTATGTATAGAATTGTATAGAATTATTTCATTGTACATGTACCGTATGTATATAATTGTATAGAATTATTTCATTGTACATGTACCGTATGTATAGAAATGTACATGTACCGTATGTATAGAATTGTATAGAATTATTTCAATGTATATGTACTGTAAATGAACCAAATTTTTTTTAATCTATGCAAATTGTACTGAAGTGTTTTGAACATAATTTACCAAAAAATATTTTGAATATTTATTTTAAGATTCCAGTGATAGGTTGGAAGACTTGTACCGTATTCAGCCTAATAAGCGCACCTACACCTATAAATGCACCCCCATCTTTTTTCAGGAAAAGAGGATGGATGTGTTGAAACATATCAAAAGTTCCTTCTCACTGATCTGTGATATAATTTGTCTTTTAACCAAAGGATGGATATACCTTGGTATGTAAAGGGGGAAAAAAATTATTTCTTCTTTCACAATTTCCCATGGAAACTTTTTCCTGGCACAATGCGCTTATTAGGTCTAAAACGCTAATCAATTTTAGTAACTAAATATGTACCTACATCTTGTTTTTGTTAAGAATATTGAAGAATTGGCTATTTTATTGTTATATCTAGCTGGTTTTAAAAAATAACCATTTCACCAGAGTTGGTGCAAGACCAAGGATTAGAATAAAGAAATTCTAACTTCAAATTTAGCAGTGTGTCGTTATTTTTTATACAGATTGTAAAATGTCAGAAGAGGAACCATTGTTTTATACATTGCTGAAAGTTGTTTCATTTAATGATAACAGAATAATGATATCAAACTGACCACTGTAATCCCATTAAATTATTGAAGTTTTTCCTGATGAGCCACCAGACAAATCTCAAAATCTACCATGATTCTAATAAGCACAAATAAGGACTAAAGGCATCCTTGAAATTCTGTCTCACATGAAAAAAGTATCCCTGCAAGGTGAAGAGGCAACTTATTGAGAAAACATAATTTGACATCAAAATTGAGAACAAAGGTGTCTTATCCCCATGGGACCAAGTTGGTGTTTCTGAATGCCAAGGGCAAAGTCACTTATTATTTAGGATTTTTTATTTATTTTTTTGGCCATCCATGCCATTTTTAAATGGATCAAACTTCATAAATTGGTCAAGTATGAGAATACTTAGAATGAGTTGGGTGTTTCAGGGGGCCAAGGTCACCATGCACATTTGAAATTCAAATGTTTTTAGATCTGAGGTAGCACACCACAGTAAGACAGCCTGGCCATGGGCAATTTTTTTGTTAAGCAAATAACTCCTGTATTATGATATGTATAAAAAATGAAAAAATAAATGTACACTATAATTGGTATATCCAGTATGAAGTAGTACATACAGGCTTCACATTTATTAAAACAAAAGTCAATAAATTGGTTCCGGATTTTAAATATCCGGATCTTCCGAACGTGTGTTTACACAGGAAATTTAGTTTCGCCTACAGCGCAAAATGGAAGCCCACAGAAAAGGTAAGATAGCGGAAAAACTTAATTTACAACATATGTCCAAACAAGATTAATTCTGTCTTTGGGATAGAGATATTTAATTTTAAATAGGTTTCAGAAAAAAAATTGTGTAGAGAATTGTGCCATTTTGGGTCAAATATCATAATATTTTGCAATTTTTGAGAATTTTTTAAGCTGTTACCATGGTATTCACAGCTCTAAAAATCACAGAAAATATCAGTTTACTTATCCTTCAGAGCTCTATTAAAATTGCAAATGTTGTACAGATTTCAAATATATATACTTTATTAGAGGTTATATGTAAGGTTAACTGGCAATGTTTACATATCTAAAGCGTGTGCCATATTTTTCAGAATTTGGCATTTTTACTGTACACTGCTACCTTATAAGGGCTGAAAAATGTAATTTTTTGGAAATTGTGCTTAATTATGCTTGATTAAGCTTCATTTTAGTTCATTATTGCTGAAAAATGCATAAAAACAATTTAAAACTTGTTTATTATCTGGCTTGTCATATTAGAGGAATCAAGGGAGGTAACTCGCATATTTACCCTTTTTAAGGGTGGGTTAATTAAGCATAATGTTAATGAGTCAGTGTAAATTGAAAAGATATTCTATGTTTTATAACAAACCCAAAATAACTTATTGGGTATCTAACAAACCATATAGACTGAATTCTGGTTTGTTTTACCTGATTTATTACCCCGTATCCATGGAAACTATTACAGTAAGTGTTATTTTTTGAAATATTTGGTGAAACCATTATTTTCAATTTATTTATACATTGGTAAGCATGTAATTTCAATTGATGGAGTGTACGGTTGATACAATATTGTCAATTATTGTCACTTCCTTCGGTAAAGCAGAAAAAATAGCATTTTCCGCATAAAATGGGATCAGCGGACACTTTCATATGATCATTGGTACATATCTGAATTACCGGGGTGGAAACAGATGACTGTAATGTCATAGGCATGACATTTTGAAATCTTGGATGTCATGTCATGATTTATCAGTTAGAATATTGCATGTGTTGCTAAGCTGAGGTTTGGAAAGGAATTTGGTTATTTATTATGACACCATTGAGTATTTATGACGTCATAGATACCATCTGATGACGTCATAGTTACTGATGACGTCATGATAACTATGACGTCATATTACAAGGCTAAATTTGATAGTTGTATAGTATTTTTTTGCTTGATTACATGCACAGAGACTCAAAGTACCACATTCAACTCAAAACACAACTTTATTCAAGAGATATACAGAATTATGGGAGTTTTCATCTTTAAAATTACCTCCCCTTATTACTGGATTGGGAGAAAAAGTTGTCAAAATACACCTCTCAGGGAAATCAGCAATACTCGGTGACTATTAAAGATACACACTAACCCGATATGTCATTTTGTTCGTCGGAACATATTCTAGACATTCATGGGTTTTTTAGTAAAATTAGAATTAACAAAAGTGATGTATAAGGTAGCACACCACAGTAAGACAGCCTGGCCATGGGCAATTTTTTTGTTAAGCAAATAACTCCTGTATTATGATATGTATAAAAAATGAAAAAATAAATGTACACTATAATTGGTATATCCAGTATGAAGTAGTACATACAGGCTTCACATTTATTAAAACAAAAGTCAATAAATTGGTTCCGGATTTTAAATATCCGGATCTTCCGAACGTGTGTTTACACAGGAAATTTAGTTTCGCCTACAGCGCAAAATGGAAGCCCACAGAAAAGGTAAGATAGCGGAAAAACTTAATTTACAACATATGTCCAAACAAGATTAATTCTGTCTTTGGGATAGAGATATTTAATTTTAAATAGGTTTCAGAAAAAAAATTGTGTAGAGAATTGTGCCATTTTGGGTCAAATATCATAATATTTTGCAATTTTTGAGAATTTTTTAAGCTGTTACCATGGTATTCACAGCTCTAAAAATCACAGAAAATATCAGTTTACTTATCCTTCAGAGCTCTATTAAAATTGCAAATGTTGTACAGATTTCAAATATATATACTTTATTAGAGGTTATATGTAAGGTTAACTGGCAATGTTTACATATCTAAAGCGTGTGCCATATTTTTCAGAATTTGGCATTTTTACTGTACACTGCTACCTGAAGTAACAAGTTCAGGGGACTAAATGCAATTTTAGTATTTCAGTCTTTTCATATTTACATGACTTTGTATAATGTATAACCAGAAATAAATCTTTGTCTTTCCTTTTAGTTTTCACTTCAAGACACACACACATTTTATATGCAAAGATATTTATTTATTCAATTTTGCAAGTACAATGCGGCTCATATTTATATTCTCTTTCATAATTATGACATCATTTTCACCCAAAAATAAAATGATTATAAAGATATTAAAAAAAAAGATAACAAGAAGCATAATGTGTATCTGTTTCCATGAAAAAATTTAACTGCATCTGACAAGAATTGTCTGGATGTTGACTATTTTGAGATTTGTGTCACAGACAACACAAACATACCAGATAAATGAGTGTTGTAGTATTAGAAGGTACCATACATGCTTACTGTTAATTAATAAAGTTGTTCGTTTCATAACCCTTAACCTTATATTATACATGTAGTTCTAAATAAGCAGCTTAATTACAATATACATGTATAAACAGTCAGTATGATAATTAGAGAATCATGGGCCAATATATCATATAGACGAGATTCTGGTACATCCTACTCTACTAACAGTGTACTGTAATCATACATAATTTAGCAGTAATTTTTTATTTAAACATTTTTTTAAACTAGCAGCATTCTGCTAAATTATGATTGCTCTTATTCTAATTTATCTAAATTGTTTTCTATGGCAATCATTGATTGTTGATCACTAATTCATCAGTCCTCTAATCTGTTTTAGTTTGGTCTTTCGCTAAATCTACAGAACTTTAAATTGTAGAAAAATGTTATGGCCCGCAATGAAGCTTTCAACCCAAAATAAAATAAACATTTTGAAATATTTGAGAGCAATAGTATTGCCCCGTCCATACAATGCTTCAAAGTGATGACAATACACAGCAATCTATCTCCATATGATGTAATCGGACAATATTCTCAAATCTTTACATAATAAATTTGGACGGTATTCATAAGAACTCTGGGGAAAAAATAATCTGAAAAATTTCAAACCTGAGCAAATCTGACAGCAAATAATTTGAATAATTCTTGTAATTTATATAAGGGTTGAAATGTTCCTAGACGCCAAGACTATAACCAGAATCTGAACATGAAATTTAATGACTGAAAGATAACTTCAAATTATTTTATATTGGTGTCTATAATGACTTGAATTTTTCAAATCAATACACAAATGAATAGACAACTAAAATGTAATTATTTCAGATCTGTAATCTGATAATATGTAAGATCTATATATTTCGTTATGTTTAAAATGATGTAGGTATGTTTAATAAGAAGGTCTGAAGATGTTCATGTAACAAAATTAAGTAGGTCAGAAAATTCGAAATGGCCGCCATGACGTCATACCTAAAATGTTTAAAATGACTATAACTCAAAAATTAATATAAAAATAACTCAAACTTAAAAAGCTGTGTATTGGGTATTCATTTTTTGTTTGTCAACAAATTGTGTAACAAATACCCCCAGTAGTTTTAGTTATTTTGTATGCTGAGAGTAAAAATAATTTGACCAACAAATTAAATTACCCATTACAAAAAAGAGAATGATCTAAATATGAATGGCATTCACCTGACTTTACAGTTACTCTGTAATATAGAAAAATACATATGTAAAATATTTTGATCAGATATATATTAATTGGATAAAAAATGACAAGATAGCACCTTGTAAGAATTTGTAATAATCAACCAAACAATTAATAAACAAATATTTCATAATCTAGGTAACCCGGTTACACAGAAATACAATACATCTACTAGTATGTATTGATCTTGATTTGTGAAGCAAAAGTTAACTAAAAAAGATTGGTAAATTTCCATTTGAGATATCTTAATGTAAAAGATGAGACACATTTTACTGAATAAGATAAAAAAAAAAAAAAAAAAAGTAGACCCGTACATATAGACTTACATGAACATAAAATATTGAGCAATGGGAGTCACACACACAAAAAATCTCATTATTTTACTCATTACTTTGGGATAATTCAGGAAGTATACAAAGGGAACATATACCGGTAAATGTAATAAAAATCCACACTACATTTATTTTAGAACAACTGCTTAACAAGTTACACTGTATACCAACTTATATTGGTCACTCTTGTTGGCCCCGATGGAAATACATGGAGGGGTCCAATATTGTGAGAGGAAACTGGAGTACCAGGAGAAAACCCACGTGGCCTGGCAGGTGATCCCATACCTGTTCATGTATGTTTGGGGAATTGAACCCATGCCACATAGGTGAAATGCAATTGTGTTACCACTGTGCAAACTGACCACCCTCATTACATGTGACTGCCTCATATACATCGGAATACAAAGAGTTACACCAAAACGTTATAAAATCAATTTGAAGGGGAAATGTATATTAAACGTGAAATTTCTAAATCCATTTTTGTTGAACATATTTTCTTGACCAGAAGTGTATGTGTATGGCACTCTAGCAATGTAAATAACACTTTTACAGACATCTAAATATGAATGACTAGAAGAGGAATTGAGAGACTTATATTCTGAACAATAGCCAAACAAATCAGCAAAAACGTCCACAAAAACCACTAAAATGCAATACGGGACTAGCAGCAACACTTGATTTATCATGAAAATCATTTGAGCACGTTTTAATATAAATTTGAAGACAATTTAAAAAAGAAAAAATGTAAATATTTGATATATAAATATGGCACTAAAAGGTAAATGACAATATTCGGCTTTAAACTTCAAAGCTGGCAACCTCAAAATTTTCACAGCACCTAGATAAAACACATTATTGACATAAAAAAACTGGTGTATCACTGTTGAATATCCGCAGTGGAAAATCTTCAACAACCAAAAAAACAGTTAAGACACTTAATTTCTTCACAACAGGATTGACATTTTACGTACCTACGTACCTGACATGCATTGAGAATCAAATTCAAATGTTTTCAATAGAATATGGTATGTACATGGATGAGATCTGAAAAATGTTTTTCTTTTTACCAATTTTTGAGTATTAATTGAGTAATAGTGTTACTAAGAATTTACCAGGCCATCATTTGTGCCAACATTCTAATAAAAATATCGTTAAAATATTATACATATATGATATAGGATATATTTTCCATTTATACTGAAATGCAAGTATATGTCTAAAATAGGAATAGTGCTGATTTACTAGGTTGGTTGATCAAATCCAGTCATTTCAAAATGAACTAGCAAACTGGATTAATGGGACTATGTCTAAACAGGAGACTGGGTTATGGTGAGAAGATCTACTGTAAGGGAGACCACGGCGTTGAAACTAGAAGTCGTCTATGTCCTGTCGCCTGGCCAACTGTAGCAGAAGAAATTAACACCTTAACAGTTACTGATTTACTGCCAACATGACTTATTTAATTCCTAAATAACAGTTAATTCAACATTTCTTTAAGACAATGATCAGATGAAGTGATATAAGATTAAATAAACCTTTTTATAGAAATCAATAAGCACCATCATGAAATCAAACCTTAAATTTGATAGTGGATTCTATAATGTACCACTTCATAAACAATCTGAGTGTAACAAGTTTTCCTTTACCTTCCTTGTGTCCCTTTGTCTGGTTTTCAACAGCCTTCTGGGAGGTGCTATGGAACCACAACTGGTATCCTTGAAAATACACGCATATGTAATTAAAGTTCTAGATATCTAAAGATTATTAATGCATTATAGCCTTTAAAATATATCAACATTTTAGCATTAAACTTATTAACAAGTAAAATTATATTACCTTTATTCTTATAATTAGCCAGCTACTCATATAACTACTGTGATGCAAAATTATACAGGTGTAAATTATTGATATAATAAGGGTCACTTAGTGTATACACGTACTTCATATGTTTCTGACTTCTAGTACATGTATATCATTAATATTATCTTGTAAAATATTTTACATAATTTTGTTTAGAATAAACATAAGAAATTTTTGTTAGTCTATAGTTAAATGCGTCATTAATATAGACTTCCATTTTCCCACCTGTGTTAGTTGGTCCCAGAACACTTTGAAATGTGCCGAGCAGCTTTGCATCGCCCTTGTTGGTAGCAAACTGGTGACAGGACCCTTGGTTTATTGTGTCCAATTCATAAACACCTGTATTGAAAGGTGACAATATAGGTCATACATCTTTATAGGCGCAAATAGGTATACAGTACGTTCTGATGTTTTATCAGCATTTATAAAATATCATTTTGGCCGATAAAGAATTGATCACAAACATTTGGATTAAACTTACATGTACATCTAATGTTAGAAATAATATTTGATAAGATAGCTAGGTCTAATAAAGTAACAGTTCACATATATAAATAAGGTGTATAGTCAGACTGGACAAGATTATCATTACGACAATGTGACAATTTCTACATCAGGTGTATGTCTGATGTCAAACTGAATGAGATTACAGTAAGACAATATGACGGTTTCTTAATATAGATGTATGTCCAATGTCGGACTGGACTATGATACCAACAATGTGACCGTTTCTAAATAAGGTGTACAGTCAATGGCAGACACAATGAGATTATCGTCCTGACAATGGTGACCGTTTCTACATTAGGCGTACAGCCGATGTCACACTAGGTGAGATTATGGTACCGACAATGTGACCGTTTCTAAATTAGGCGTACAGCCGATGTCAGACTGGAAGACTACTCAAAATTATTCTGATGGTTTATTGACCTTTTGAAATTTGTCTGTCTCGACAACACTGATGTCATGCTGGTGTGACACATTCTATAGGTACCTCTGAGGTCAGGCTGGACAAGGTTGCTATCACCAACAGTGTGAAGTAACATATTTTCCTGGCGAGACATCATTGGTAGTATCTTGCTGAAGTAACTGCTGATCCAGTGAGAGTCTCCAGCCAAGGCTTGTCGCACCTCCGCCCGCTGGTTCAGGTTATCTGATGGAAGGAAGTACTGGGTACTGGTAGTAAACCTATGGCAAGCTAGTGCTACCAAAGCTTAAGGCAAGTGTAATAAATGGAGGTTCATTGTATCATTTCACAGCCGACAAAACTCAGGAGGTGTAGAACATTACTCATATCTGTATGTTTGTCTGTCGAACTATCGGTTCCTTCTATGTAAATTGAATCCCCTTAACCCAAGGATGCTAAAGACCATTAATTTAGGTCCAAATAGCCTTTAAGGATTAAATTGCTCAAATCTGTATTTTTGTCATTACACCTTAATTGACACTCCGATTTCTAAAAATACATGTAGTTCAATTTACCCAGGATTCTCTAGGCCAATACCAATTAAAATGCCTTAATGGGGTATGTATGAAAAAGGAGTGAAAATTATCCTCTATTTCACTATGCTTCTCTGTCCTCAGAATGCCAGACCCTGTTTATATAAAATTCAGTCCCCTTCACCCAAAGATTCCTCAGACGAAATTTTGTCGAAGTACCTTGAGGGATATCCCATTTGATAAGAGTACCCAACTATTATCCTTCATACTTTATTAATATATGTGTAAATATTTTAGTTTAGCTGATGAATTTTGCCAATTACGACCTATGTATATGTGGGTCCATTTTATCCTGATCACAAACCAATTTACCCCAATAACATCACCTCTCTAGCATTATATAGAACCTATTTTAAGAGTCATTTATATAGAAAAATAATGTTGAATTTTAAACACAAAAAATTATCTATACAGTTGCTCAAAACTGATCATTTAATTTACCAAAATGTTTGTCTGCATGGACATGTAGTTTCTCAAAATCAACAATAATAAGGCCCCCAGCTAGCCATGATACACGCTTACTAACAACTGATTAAGTTACTTTTCCACCCAAGTTAGTGATTTATAGGCCTTATAAGATATCACTAGATTTGTTATTTAGATACCCTTTACTTATTGCTCATAAATTGTTTTAGGAATGGTGAAGCTGAAGGTTAAATGAAAGTTCAAAAGTATTCATATCACAGCTACACGCATCATGACGCATGTTGAATTACTTACCATATTCCCATATATGGACAACATCATTAATGCCGCCAATTTCGCTGGTCCAGTAGCCAACCAGAGGCGAGTGTGCAGTCCTCAAATGTATCCACTCCTTACTCAGCTCAATGAAAGGTTTCATCTCCTTTGGCCAGATTTGATAAATGCGCAATTCATAAAGCTTTCCTAGCCCATTACTGGTGCTGGAGCTCTGTCTGGTCCCAGACAGAAGGCTACATGAGGGGGTCTGAGGAACAAACAAATCTAGTGTGTACAGTGTACATGTATTAAATACTTAAAAAAAAAATTAAAAGTATTGTATTTAATTTAATTAGTTAATATAACCATAAGACAAAATTTCCTGAAAACATTGGGAAACTTGATGATAAACTCAAGTATGATATTTCAGAATTAATGAATATCCTTGACTGTAACTACAGTTGCTTAGTAAACCAGGTCATGTGCGACACTTGGTCATCAGGGCTTTTTGGGGCCGCTAATGGGCCCTATTCCCAATTGAAATTATTTCATTTTTTAAGCCAAATTCCCATAATTTGCAGTTTATTCCTGAAAAAATCTTTCCCATTCACCAATTTTCTTCCCAAAATGAGACGAAAAGGCCCTTTCCCAAACCAGTGAGAAAAAGCCCTGGTCATATATTTGTTGCCTTCATTTAACTTGGTCACGAGCGACACTCAGTTAACTAGGTCATGATATGAGTCATCACTCCCTTAAATAGGTCATTTGTCATCATTCCCTTAAATATGAACTGGACTGGGTCGATTATCAGCGACCAGATAGCTCAGTTGGTAGACTGTATCGGTTTAAACCCCAGCTGGCTTGACTTTTTACTCAAATACACTCAAATATACTCAAATACACTCAAATACACATACAATATACTCAAATACACAAAATTATACTCAAATACAAACTATTTCACACACATAACCTCATTTTGTGCGTAACATGGTCGTTAATAAACGATCAGGCTACAATCTTGCGAACTATGATACCTGGATCGGTTGGGATATTTAGGCTTTAACGAAATTGACTTGGAATTATCGAAACGTTGGGAAAGGGGGTTAAATTAGCATTATTTTCAGAGAACAGACCCAAATATATGTTCTGAAATGCCCAACTGTATCATATGCAAAATATTAGGGGTTTATTTGACAGAGAAGTAGTTTAAATAAATGTTTTAATCATTCGCGATTCGCGGCCCGATTGTCGTCAGAGTTGAATTACAGAAATGGCCGATAATGGACCCGAAATCGATATTTTCATAAGAGAATGGACTCAATATGGTATTCCTTGGTGTCTATAGAGGTAATATGTAAAATATCTTGGATTAATTTTCACTAGAAGTATTTTGAAATACATTGTCAAAATATCCGATTTACGACCCCATTGCCGTCCGAGTTGAATTATCGAAATGGCCGATAACGGACCTGAAATCAATATTTTTATGATATAATGGACCCAAAATAGTATTCTTTGGTATATATAGAGGTCACATGTAAAATATTTTTTTATTTATTTTCTCAAGAAGTATTTTAAAATGATAATCAAATTACCCCATTAACGACCCAATTTTTGTTTACGCATTGGGCGCGAGTAAATCCGGATTATCTACTCACAAATGCAAAAATACTCGATAGATACTAGATAGTTATAATTAATATTTATTACAAGAATTTCTTGTTACTTGTAGATTTATAACTATAGATATACTGTGTTTGATTCTCTGTATAACATTGTTGTCAAATTTGTGGTATTTTGTAAAACAATTCATTTTAACAATTTGAAAATATTGAATTTTTTTTTCTCACAAATCCAAATGAAATCAACATGTCCGTGTAACTTTAGCAAGACTTCGTCATTGTTTAAAATCAGACTCATGAATAATATCCATTCAAAAAAAATCATCAGAAATAATCATAAACCATCAGCTGTACAACAAGAGATTCTAGGGGATCTTGGCGTCCACCATTGAGATTGATCTCTTTTCTACTTTTCCCTTCTTTCTCCTATTACTTATTATTCATTTGATCATATTGGAAGCCTACATATGAAGTCTAAGATCGGTCTTAAGAAAAACTTTTGGAAATGTATCAATAACAGATTAAATTGTTGAAACCGATGGTGGGCTGGCTGGCTGGCTGGCTTAAAGCCATTTTGTTTTCCTGATCAGACTAAAAGATAAATAAGAATTGTTGATGTACTTCCATCTGATGATGGCAAAAAGTCTTTATTCCATATAGATTTTCATTTTTGGTATTAAATAAATACTTAAAACATTTGACCTTTCTTTAAGTTTAGGAAATACTACTTGTAACTAAGTGTGTTACTAGTGATGGTATGATGATTGGATATAATCTATTAACTAGTCCTTTAACATCAACTGATCTGATATACGTTTTTTGGTTTCTTTCGGGTCCTTTGATCACTGTGTTAAGTCCCTAAGCACCATTCACATATCCTAGGACAAAACAACTATTATTGGTTTTTGCTATACAGCATCTATCTCTCAATTTATTTTGAAAGATATTAATACCTTGTATCTTTTGTACAATCCTAAATCATGTTGTAAAGATATTCAATATTTATTACTTGTCATTTTCAGAAAGGTGTTTGTACCCTGTAGGATCATGCAGATATTGTTAGAAACATTTGAAAATTAATCCCCAAACAGATTATTGTAATGATTTCCTTATAATACATGTATACTGCATTGCTTTCCATTTATTAAATGCCGAAAGGAAATGAAAATCTTCTGGAACATTTTCTTTAGGGTGGTTTCCCAAAAACGATTGAAGTGATATAATACAACCAATATATGTAAGAATGTTGAAAGTCCTATTGGTTGTGTTGTATAAGTTCAATTTATGTTATTACCTTAACTTGGTGATGAGTAATTAGATTATGAGCATTATAATATGGTTGACTACTTAATCAGATCAAGTTTCTGTGTGATATATTGTTTGGTTTTAATTACTGGACAACAATAATTTGCCACACTTTAGTTAAATTTTATAAATTACTCCACCCCACGTCCCTTTTAGCCACTCAACACTTTCACAGATATGGATGTTATTTCTACAATATTTGTAGATCAATTTTTCACACCTGGGGAGATGATTGACACGCCTGTGTAACTTACACTAATTGACCTGTGTATTGAAAGATTCCACCTAAGGCTATAACTGAACTGTCCAGGTAATGAAAGGGTGTCACACCTGTGTTAGCAGGGTGTCATCCTGTTTCTCTGAAAAATATATATCCTGGTTCTCTCAAAAACTTATGTAAACAATATAGGAGGAGAGTTGTTTTAACATTTAAGTTAACTGCTACCTGTACAGGTAAATCAACGTTCAAGTTACCTGTACAGGTAAATTAAGGTGTCTATTACTGAATGTATCAGTTGACAAATAAACAAAAAAATAATAGATTTATCCATATATTCACAGATGGTTTGATTTTAAAAAATAAAACGTGCACTTTAATAAGATGATGAATTGTTTTAAGTTATTTATATTTTAACATTTTTGATATAATTGACTTATTTTTATATGTATCCCCCATATTACAAAACATCAACTTCAGGAGAGGTGTCACTAATCAGGTTATGTTCATCTTCAGGAGAGATGTTGTAACTAAATTTAAGCTAATGAAGAAAATTGAACACCCAAGCTACATGCCATGCACTGAACTCCCAAGTTTAAATATAAGTATATATAACAGTCTATCACCAGAAAATGCAGCATTCTCAGTATGGCTAACTATCAAGTACATCAAGAAGAGGTGTAGGAAGGAACTAAAACCCATACCGACATCTACGACGAAGAAGTATCCAAACTACAGACACAGGACTGGGCAGCTGACAGACCACTACTTGAGCAGATTCCCACCTACGCAACCTGTAAGACATCCCTTTACCACTCCAGAAGCAAACTACTACCAAAGCTGCAGACATCATTTTGGAAGATGAATTAACTCGAACCAATAACGGTGACGACTTACTCCTCTTTGATGACAACACAGACAACCAACGCATGCTAGCTTTTGCCACTACCAGCAACCAAGAGGATCCCACACGCACACCCAAACATTTACATCTTCATCCGTGTACTCAAAGAAATCCAGGCTACAAATGACATCACCCGACTTCAGCTTGCTCCCGGAGGACTGCCAAGAGATGCAGATACCGACAACTAAACAACCGTCTGACCAAACTGAAAACCCTTCTACGCAATGGCGACATCGACAACATCTACTATGGCGACTGAGCAACATATTTATTACTATATATGGAGTGAAATAAAACATACTACATATATGTAGTTACATATAGTTCTGTTAACAATGTATCATCCTAAATATAAATTCATCTTTTGTAATACAGTACAAATAGTGTACAGAGAAAGTAAACTATTGGTTTATTTATGATATAAATAGTGCTAATTTGTAATGTATGTATATGTGGTGCTAATTATTGTATTTTGAAGATAATAGTGCATATTAGTTATCCATTGTACAAGTATTATATACAGTTTGTATATGCATTATTTTTAACTTTTTAAAGTGTAGAATATGTTTTGAAATATATATTCACATATATATGATTATGTCAATGAAATTTAATATATAATTTCACATCTCAAAGTATAACATTAAATTGAAATGTTTATGGTTCTATCACCTATCTACCTGTATTTACATGGATTTTGCAATAAATGAATGAGAGAGATAATTACCTTCTGTGTTTACTTAATAATTCGACCCCTGTGTAAACAAATCCTGTTTCTCCCAAAAAAGTTTTACCCGGATTTTCAGTTTTGGGAGAAACAGGATTAAACCGTTAGCAGGTGGAGAGAGAGGAGAGAGATGGGGGAGGGGGTCCTATAACCTCCAATTTTTACCTGTGAGACATACTGAAGATTTAATTTCGTAAGACCTAATTAAACCAGATATAAAATGAATTATCTTAAAATGTATGTTTAATGCTTTCCATAATTAGGTAAAGGCTTAAGACATATTTTTGTTTTAACTTTTAATTTCCTATCAAAAACAGAAATACACCAGGATTGTACATTAATATATATGTGTACATTTATGTATTTAGATGATTTTTTTTCCGTGTGAAGTAGGCATATCATCTAAAAACAAACTTATTGATTCATTAAGCTTACATGGATTCGACGACTGTTTGCAAGTAATAGGAATTCGAAATGGCAGTCAATTTCTAAAACATTCAGTACATGGTAATACAGTTAATTTAGAAAATAATGGTTTTGATTATTTTTGAAATGCCAAAAAACTTGTAAGAATTAATTTTGGAAAGATGTTCTTCGATGAAGTTGGAGTAAATTTTCTAAGAAAAATAACAATGCACTAAAAAAACCTATTCGGTATAATAATTTAGTAGCAATAGAAAATAAGAGCATTTTTTTATATAGATTGGTATAAAAAAGGATTTATATAAAAAAGTTTATAGTCAAAGAAAATAGCAATGGTAGATTTTACAGCTATACAGATTTAATGGAGAAATTCAATATTCATACTAACTTTCTCACTTATCAAAGTGTCAAAAGTGCTGTAAAAAAAAGAATTTTTCCAAAGAAGATATCTACACTGAACTCATAAAACTACCTTACATACCTGCCAACTTGGATTTTTTTTCCAACAGATAAGAGGAGCAAGAGAATTTTATAACTATCTGTGTAAAAATAATATAGCATCTACTGGAAAAAGGAAATGGGAAGTATTGTTTGATTTTGATGAAAATACATATATAACACAAGATGCCAGGAAAAGAATTTGTCTTTATCAGCTTTGAAAAATTACATCAAAGAAACATACCACACTCTAAGATATTGCAACCAGTAAAAGGGGAAATCATCTTAACATCTTTAATAAGGACTGGAAAAAATGGGAAAGACTAGTGGTCTCTACAAAAATTATAAAAATGTTTAGAGGTTTCATTCTATTTTTGGAATTTCATATTTTATAATTATGAAAATATACATGAATGTGTATCCTATACTCAACTTAGGCTTGAGAAAATGCTGACCTGCTTTAGATTTCACAGGAAGGACTATAAAGTATTCATTTTATCAGTTATAATCACAGTTTTCTGTGCTAATGGAAATATAAATACAGTATACTATAAAACACACGTTAGCTTTTACCTTCCCACAAACAGCTAGAATTATTATCAAAGATCTACATTGTCCTTCACCTTTTGATCCAAATGACCTTGACCTCTCACCCAGAGTGACCTAGCTTTGTCTTGGTCAGGAGTCGGTCAATAAGTATGAAAGTTAAGGAACTATTGGGAATGGACAGACAAACAAACAGACAGAGTGATTACTTTAGGGTACCTGATTAAGAAAAACCATGTCATTCCTACATTAAAGGAAAATCTCTAGGATTTTTTCCTATTGGGCTCAACAATCAGTGCTCCATAGGTCACAGAACACATTATATGAAGTCATAATTAATTTCCTTTACATGGCTCAAAGACAGCTCAGACCAAAGTTGGGCAAAAACTTATCACCAATTTGAAACAGAAGAAGGAAATTTGCCCATTAGATTTGAAGAAAATTAAAATCTAAATAGTTTACAGAGGATAATTGTGCTGCAATATGCCATAAAAATAGATGAGACTGGACAAATGTTTTTGTTCATTCTAATAAAAATCTTCATAATCAGCGCTTGTCATTAATGCCAGAGAACATAATAAATTACATCTGAAATCAGCATGTCATGTGTTTGATACATGTATATAGTATTCAGTAAAAGAACACAAGAACAATAGTGCATCAAACACAGTCATTAGTACATGTATAGTGACACTTGGACAAGGACGAACGGAAACTTTTCCTTTAATCCATGATAATTTGGTTTAATGCTGAAAGTGACTATAACCTGACAAAAAAGTCTGATATTTCCTCAACTAAAAAACTATTTGTGCATGAGTAAACATTCTTTGTATATATATTGGCATTTTATGGTTTATGTATAGAAATCTAGAGTATTTTGATCAAGTAACAATATTACATGTAATTTAATACATTTAGTAGAAAGAGACAGGCAGACTAAGATCCTTAAAAAAAAAAATAATAATCAAATAATTTGTAGGAAAGAGTCCGGCCTTATGTTGTAATATTTACACATTAATGATCACATTACACACAAATTGATGTTATAGAAGTGAATTTTATTTGTATTTGAGTAATTTTTTGTGTATTTGAATGTATTTGAGTATATTTGAGTGTATTTGAGTAAAAAGTCAAGCCCCAGCCTGGCTGCTACATTTTCTCTTTCTCCTGATACATATAGTTTGTGTGTCACGTTAATTTCTGACATGCTCTTTTGACTACCGCAATCGAGTTATATTAACCCTAGACTTTATAAAAAGGATTTAAATGTATTACAGGCATATGTCGTAGCTAAATACGACGGGGCAATGATCTCGCGGCTCGTCAAGGGAGAAGGGTGGCCTAGTTTAAATTTGACATTGTGCATGTCCGGACCCCTATAAAGCTATATTTTTTTGTATTTCTTGCATTATTTTTTCTATAAAGTGCATATATCTCACCTTTAATTTCCTTGCAGCTCTGTAAATGCCACCCAGTAAGGCTCGAGATTGCATGGCCATATTGCAAAGTCTTTTGCGTTACTAAACTGTTCTAACCTAGTTATAATTGTGTACTCGGCCGAAAAGAGTGAAAAGATATGGCACGTTATCATCAACCTCACTAGGGTCATAGGTCACCGGTTGCCAGACCAAGATATAGACATGACAAATCTATTTTCATTGGCGCTTTATCAGCAAGGTGCCCTGTCTTAACCAATCATAAGGGATCTAATATTTCCAACAAGGCCGAAGAATAAAAATGGTGGCGATTGTAAACAAGTGATGTTTTGACAAGGTTTAGTAGGTATTTGATATATTTTGAGAGGGATATTTATTTTCTTTCATATGAACGTAAATAAGCTGTTGTTTTATATCTATGGATATCATAATTGTAAAAATTCGAAGCGTGTGTACATCTAAAATTAATATTTTCCTTGTGAAATTGCACATTTTTTTCGTCTTACCACACTGCACAGGCTACTATACAGTACAGGGACATGTCTTATATGATAAACATAACCATAAAAACATATATGTAAGTATTCTTTGCTAATATTTATCAGGTAATTCTAGACATTTCCCTGTGGGCGAAGCGGTTTGTCTACATAAACGAACAGGCTACTGATCAGTGTGGTCACTCAAAAACCATATCACCTAAGGCTATGCTACAGTATACGATCATATTAAAAAATTCCAAGGTTTGATCAGTTAAAAGTACAAGTGCTGCTGAACACGTGGAGTGTAAATTATATCTGTGAAAGATCTACTGGACTGGATGATTAACTGATAAAATATAATTCGATACAAATATGTAACGGAACTGGGCTGGGTCGATCATCGGGCTGTCAGAAGGTAGCTCAGTTGACAGTTCGCAAAGTTGCGTTTACAGTTCGGAGGGCCCCAGTTTCGAACCCCGGCCTGGTTGCTACATTTCCCCTTTCTACTGTTATATAATTGGCCTTGTTTAAAGCATTGAGAGTATGCTTAGCAAGGGTATGTCCAAACTTGCATGTGGTCTTCCGGGGCAAAGACTTGAAAAAAAGGAGGGAGGAATTCAAATTCGAACTGGAAGGGTTGATCACTTGCGACCAACTGGTAGCTCAATTGGTAGTGTCAAACTAGGGTTCGGAGGGTATTAGGTTCTAACCACGTTCTGGCTTCTACATTTTCTCTTTTTATCCAGCTGTTACAGATGTATAATTATAAATATCTATGTCTTATGACCCATATAGAAATAACAACAATTAATTATATTCTTCATAAAACTTACAGGTACTACAATATTACGTTCCGTTAAATGTTTTGGATAAAGAAGTTTATTAATTTTGGTACTGAAATGTCTTCATATCAGAAGTAGGCCTACCAAAACATCTTGCCAAAGGTAACAAAATGTGCTTAATTAGTTAGTTATATTTACTGGTTTACCACCTACATATACATGACTATATATAATATAAATATATATATATATAATGCCAATTTCAAGTGCAAAACATGATTAGTTCTAATTAAAAATGCATTAATAATTTTAACTTTTACTGACTTTTGAAATTGACAGGTAATCATACCTGGGTATACAATTATTAATGAATGTAAGGTATTGGAATTGTTTGCAATATATATATATATTATATAATTAAAACTAAGGGGAATTTTCAAATGAGAAGATGGCATTAACATTAGATATTAGAAATTTTCTATTGAAACCTGTTTCCTGACAATGGTATTACCTTACACTTACAGGATGTATATTAATGCACTGTTGTTGAACATGTACATGTTTAAACAGATGTTATAGAAATAGTTAAAACAATAGATTGTTAAATGGTGCACAGTAGTTGCAATTGTAGCTCCAGTCTGTGTTATATGCATTGTAATGTCGACTAAGTGTATAAATTAGTCAATTTGATATTCCTGATTAATTATAACTTGATCAAGTTGAAAGGCCTAAATGATTATGTCCTTATCTAAATTCTTATCAAGAGAGACAAATTCAACATCAGTATTCTTCATAACATTTATATTCCATTAATTGAAATAATAAAATTACACATAATCCTGTAAATCTATAGCATTCCCATACCTTTTTTGTGGACTTTCAGGTGACATTATGATGTTCATGTAATGCCATTGTTTTTTATTCCTTCTTTCAGATATTAGTATACTAAGTCACACCAATGTAAAAGACAGCATTGATTTCATGAGAAAGTGACAAAGATCCATCATGTCAAGTAGCTGGAAGGGTTTGGAAGGGGATGACCTTTTCCAGAACCTCCGTCACCTGCTAATCAACTTTGACCCCCTTATACGCGAGGCTGGCTCTTCAGACCAGGTGGAAGAAGCCTTGGTACATATGGAGGAAAATGATGAAAGTTTCCACAGGTATCATACATGTACTGGTGTAACTAAATTACTTGTAAGCTGTATGCAGTAGCTCCATATTACAGATATTCTCCTTCCATTCAAGTAATAATATATATGAGAATTTTTAATTCATATGTGATTAGTATGAAGACTAACATCAACAGAAATTTATTATATGTCTTCATTTCCAACTCAGTATATAGGACAGAGGATACCAGACATTTTCTGTGATAGCAAATAAATAGTTCAATGTGTACCAAAAGGACTAGTACTTTACAATAGTAAAATCATAGCAGAAGAAGTTTAACTGTCCTGTATCCCTAGCACCATCCATATTATTCATATCATACTATGATTTTAAAGCCACATACTCCCAAATAACCTAAAATTCTAGTTGCACATATTTATTAATGGTAATCCAAGATGCTCATTTATGCTACTCTAACATTTAAATGACCACTGGCCTGGAGTCTTGACCGGGGGAGTCCTTTAGACATCAGTGTATAAAAATAACTCACCGCATTTATTTTCATCGTAAGGTTTGTCACAGAGCGGAGAACGAGACTATAACAATGTGCACTGCTCATTAACTACACACAGGGCCGTTGTTTACATATCGAGCATACGTGAACTTTGCCTAATAAGGCTTCCATTTAAACATATTAACAAAATATTCTTGTAATAACTGAACAAAATAAATGAACATACATCTAAATACTTAATTTGAAAATGTAGCAATATGCATACAACAAAACATCGATAAAATTTTAGATCGGTGAAGTTGACAATGTTCAAAAGCTAACCAGCAATCTAATAGATGTCCGGCAAAATTGAAATTTGAGTCTATTCCCTTGCTTAGTT
This sequence comes from Pecten maximus, assembly GCF_902652985.1. Taxonomy (NCBI): domain Eukaryota; kingdom Metazoa; phylum Mollusca; class Bivalvia; order Pectinida; family Pectinidae; genus Pecten; species Pecten maximus. The sequence goes on along the minus strand of NC_047025.1, from coordinate 26,260,818 downwards.
CCAACTAATCATTTCCTTTCCTCATGAAATACTCGGGTTTTGCCGATTCCAGTCCCTTTAGGTTTTTTTTGGCAGAAACTGTCTTCGTTTTGGCAAGCTCATTTTGTTCCGCCATTTTGTATAGACTGATAACCTATCCCTTGCATTATGGGACTATTTTGCATAGAAACTTGCATGCCAGGTCTGTCGGATCCAGTTATTGTTTTGGGGAATTTCCCGTTTACTTTCATAAATACACATTTTTCTCCAGTTTTTGATTCGCGATAATTTGTTAGGTATATATTAAGTCCGAAAACTGTAAAGAGTTCGAAATGTAAGCATTTCTTTGGGAGTATGTGGCTTTAATACTGTAACAGTATATATATATATGTGTAGTAATTTCCAAAAATAATACAAAAATCAAATATTGAAAATATTCAGAAAAGATTGAAAAAATAAATAAATCCTGAATTCAATATAGATCTTATATCAAGTTTGAATGCATGTTTCAGAAAAATGTTACTGATGTTGAAACTTTTTTTGATCCTAATTTGTTCTTATCAAATTTCATTTGCCCTTTTCAATCAGTATTTACAATATTAAGTGGCTATAATATAGGCATACCTAGCTAAAAATTGAATAAAACAACTTCTATAAATGAAATTTCAGATATGAATTTGTGCGTCAATTGAAGAGAAAGATTGAGGAGGTGTTGGGTCCTATCATTGAGGATGAAATAGAAAAACAATCCACATCTACTGGATCAGTGGACATCGGTCAAGATACACTGGTCAGCAGAATCACTGATCGTGTCATTCACTCCAAACAGTAAGTTTATAATTATTTGCTCACCAGTGACTGGTACCTGGTCCTCTGTTACCGCATTACCAGGTATAAGCCCAGGGAGCTAGTGCACTGAAAAATGGGCAAAAGTCTGGGGTGGACTTATCCCTGGATAAGACCCTAATCAAGAGGGGAAAATATTGGCCGCCATCTTGGATTATAAGACGAAATTGAATAGCCCGATCTACATCATTAATCTATGACTGAAATGTTTTTCAAAAATAATGCAATACATTGTTTATTCCATTTGGATCTTGTCAACAAATTGCAGGTAACATAATGGTAGTAGATGGTATGTAGGAGATTATGTCCAATGGTAGCAGTACTGTAAAGTTCACTCTGCTTAGATTGGTTAATTTATTTCTCCTTCATAGAGAAGAAAATTTAATAAGAAAATAATAATAATAAGAAAAAAGAAAACTTTGCTTTTAAAAACGTCAAATTTTGACATCTAATCTGTAATTGGTTATTAAATTTGGCAGTTAATATTGTTTGCTTTTTACAACAAATGGACATACAAACAATTTTCTGTCATATTGTTTTCTGGTTAATTTAGACACTTTATTGTGTACTATTATTTCAACTTGTTATTCTCATTTCTATGTGGGACCAACTCGATTGATTTTGTCTGAAATATAGTTTTAGATACACTGATCAAGAAATGTTTTCCAACATTATACAAATGTCCAAGTGTAATGTACCATATTAAGTTTCTAGTTTAGGATCATTTTAGTCCCTCTACACTGGAATCAAATATACAATAACAATAGTGAAATAAATTTATTATGGCAACATTTCCAACTACAATAGGATTTCGGATATCTGACTTAAGCATTAGGCAGACCAGGAACTTTTATTATAGAAGTCAGAATATAAAAGTTATTTTTCTGTCCAATGCCTATATAATTATGTAATTCACTTGGTGCTGATATTACTTGCTCTGGCAGATGATTCCATATAAAGCAAAAACATGTTTCCTGATATCCCACTTCTATGCTGTCATTTGTCTACAATATGGTAGAGTTTTTTGACTCATATTAACATTTTTCATGTTCCAGGAAGATAACAAAATATTTAAAGTGTACCCGGAACGATTTGCTATGTTAAGCTTAAAAAATGTAATTTAGGATGAAACTAAAAAATGCTGAAAGTCTGACTTTCATAGCGACTTTAGTTTTAGAGTAATTGCTATTTTTCTCGAAAACACACCTGAAGCCCAAAGCCGTTGACCTCGTTTCGGTGACCTCTGACCTGTGACGTCACAGGTTTAACGGGATCAGAGCCGTATCATCTTACTAATTTTCTATTATAACGGGTCGTATATAACAAGTATAACATTTGATAACGGGCCGTTTATAACATGTAACGACTTGCATTATATAGCCTTTATTATGAGGGCTTGGTTTGTTACATACCAATATTGATTTCGGTTATGATACTTCTAGTAATAGAAGTTTAAAATGCAATTCATACACGATTTGAAATAAATGCTGATAATTTTGAATTTTTACTAGCCAAAACAGCAATGGATACGTTGCAAATACACTTGAAGATACCGTTATTTGTGATTTTCAGATAATTGTCCGAAATTGATAAAACTTGTCCATGAAAGATTAGTAACTCCCAGACAAGATTCATAGAGTAAATTTTCAACATCGTGGGTACAAATGTATATAAATGAGCCAACTTAGGTTAATTATTCTATAGGCAAACCTTTGAGATACGAATTTGTTTCGCTTGTAGGGAAAACGAAATTCATTGAATTCCAGAAATAATGTGTTTGATTTCAACAACTTTAAAATGTATTCCCTATAGTATAAATGCAATTCTTAATAAAATTCAAGCTCAATTTACGTACAACCTGTAAAAGCATATCTTCGGAACTTTTTGAAGTGCATAGAAACCAAACGCGTCAACTCACAAACAATTATCGGCGTGTGCTGATTAGAACGCCAGAAATCACAGACACCTGTGGTGCAGTGACAGGTGTGACGAGCTTGTGGACCGTAATTTCACACCTGGTAATTGTTTAGCGGGATACTAACCCACTCAAACTTGAGAATTCGTAATTCTCCGAACCGATACGCTGATTAGCAGTCAACCGACAGGTGCAAATCGCGTACTTCGATGTGCGATATCTCGGCACTCGGCCAACCGATTTTGATGCGGTTTGCGACATTCTTCTTTGTTGGTTACATGGAATAACATATTTGAATATTGTTTTTCGTTCCGAGTGCACTTTAATGTATAAAGTGATAATAATTGATGTGCTTTTCATTCACTACTCATCCTTTATTTATATATTGATTTACTTGTATGCAATATTTTAGAACTTTATCACTGACTGTCAATTGATGTTATTTCTGTAAAGTTTATAAATGATTTAAAGAAAAGAACCTACATTGATGTTCTGCACATTGACAATTGATCAAGACCTTGAATTGAAAATTAATATTTGGTTTTTCTTACTATTTTTTAGCTACAATGATCTATCTAGAAAGATGAAGAAAAATATAATGGAGGCAGTTGATTATCTGATGAGGAACTTTGAATCTGAGTTTGGTACGGGACGTCACCGTGACTCCGCTGATCAGCTCCAGGCCAACAGGCAAACGCGAAAGACATATATAGTCAGTGATGAGGATGAATCATCGTGTGGCAGCTCCTTTAATCAGGTATGTAACCTCCTTTGATATGGTAAAATATGTGTATTCTTAATCTGTTATTCTTCATGCATTGTATCACCTAAAGTGATTTCTGTTTTAATTGTTATTTGAAACTAATCATTGCTGTTAGACAGATTTTTTTCTTTAGATTAATTTGTTGAGTCAGACAGTGTTTGTATAACAGAGATTATTGTCCTGAATTGTAGGGTATGATGTGGTACACTAGCCATGAGATGCTAGAAAATGTTGCTGAGAAACTGGGCAAGACCAAAGACACACAGGTGGGGCAAACAAAGGGAGATAATCAATATGTTCGTTTTATACTTCTTTGATACTCAAACAGTCTACCAAAAAAATCTCCTCATTTCTAAAACCTGACCTGGATGATACATCTCTGATCAGTTTTACTTGAATGTCAGTATATTGATACCAAGTATTGGAACTACATTTGCAAGTACAGTGTTTATAAAATGAAATCTATCTATTTATAATGAAGATAAAATTACATAAATCATCTACCAATATATTGATCTAAAAATCACTTCATTGGTGTATTGGGAAAATGAATGGATTTGTCAGGAATTTATAAAAAGACAATTTAATGAAAAAGGATTACATGGTTTACTTTCAGACAAGGATAGAAGGAATGCAGACACTGAATCAGAACTCTCCTGGAGATTTTGTTAACAGTGATCAGTGGGGAAGGATCCGGAAAAACTTAATGGATGTGATGGCAGATCCAGATGACCACCTCTCTGTAAGTTATTTATATAATCAGTAATATACCATCAAAGTATACAGGTATGTCTTAATAAGGATATTATTTAATAACAGGAAATACGCTTCATTGTTTCTGGTAGTAGTCTTATTAGATTTAAATTAGCATTAAAATTTCATACCATCACTAGCTCGGTTCTGATATTAATTAACTTTGCTTTGCAATAATTTTATTTGAAAATTGATTATACTAATACTAGATCAATACATTACTGTCACAAGGCCTAAAAGTGTATTACTCAAGTGTTTTGGTTTTTTTCATAATTTTCTTTCAAATAATCGAGAGAGAAAACTGGTACTGAGCACATTTCTGCACACTCTGCTTCTGTTTCAGTACCTCAGCCAGAAGTTTATTGTAAGAGCATTTACGACCACCTCGCAATATACCAAGGAAGTGTACACTCTCTTAGGTCTGTATAGATTGTTCTATATTTATAATACGAAGCAAAGATTTACATACATGTGTATTTCTTAATAGTATACAACTCAACACAAAAGTTTGAAATCTTATTTAATGCTATGATATTGAAGAAAAAAAATCTGCAATAATATTGATACAGCTGATTTGCATTCATGCCAACATGGATGTTTAAAAATAATTTGTGCAATATACAGGGTATATGATAAAAACATTGTGATTGAGAACTTAATTTTGATCTACAATCAATTTCATTTTGAGCCTTTTGAAATCTTCGACTTGTTTATCAGTTATATCTCCGAATATCTCTGAACACAGCTGATATTGGAGATGCTGTTGGATGCTGATAGCTCTAACTTATTCCATGTATCCTTGTCTTTTCTAGCTGACTATCTGATTGGCCAGTTTAACTCAAGGCGTGGCCTAATTCCCAAAGTTAAGAATGGACTAGATGTACAAAAAGGAGAAATGATCAAACTCATCAAAGCTGTAAGTCTGTTTGATAGTATGTGTAGGTAATATTATTATTGGATCTTGTGAACATGATAACTGGAGTAAATATCAACTCATTAAAGCTGTAAGTCTGTTTGATAGTATATATGTGTAGGTGATATTATTATTGGACCTTGTGAATGTGATAACTGGAGTAAATATCAACTCATTAAAGCTGTCAGTCTGTTTGATAGTATGTGTAGGTACCAGTAATATTATTATTGGATCTTGTGAACATGATAACTGGAGTAAATATCAACTCATTAAAGCTGTAAGTCTGTTTGATAGTATATATGTGTAGGTGATATTATTATTGGACCTTGTGAATGTGATAACTGGAGTAAATATCAACTCATGAAAGCTGTCAGTCTGTTTGATAGTATGTGCATGCAGATCTTGATCAAATTTTACTTACATGAGCAACATTTGTTTTAGGAAAAAATAATGGTAGTTGAGTTCCTAATGATTTCTGGCAAAGTTAATTTTCTTTTATTATTTGAAATGAGAACAAACATATCATTATTTTTTTTCCCATTATTAATAAAGAAGTTATGAAATATTTTTCAATACCATCATCTGTATCAGTTAATGTCCATGCAAAGCAAATAAACCAAATATGTTTGTTGACAGCTCTTCAGGATATGATTATACCGTTACTGACATGTGTTACTGACATGTGTTACTGACTTCAGTGTTACTGACATGTGTTACTGACATGTGTTACTGTATATTTAAAGTTTTTTAAATGTAATTAATGTTGTCCATATCTTTTACTCTGTTTCCCTATAGTTCCGTCTGTTAAATGAGTTCCAACAGGAGACAATAAATTACTGGATACGTTATCCTGACAAGTAAGTACCTTTTGATGTTTGTTCTGTATTGTAAAACTCACAAACTGCACAAGTAATAAACACAGCCACAGCTTTTCAATCATTTCCATTGGTCAATAAAGAATCATGACATTTGTGGTATGTGGATTTTGATAGAGCAATAACTCTGATAGCGTCTGATATCACATTTACATCTGTCATCACTTTAGTAGTGAAATAGTTTTGGATAGCAAAAATCTTCATTAATACATGGCTTTCCTGACTTACTAGGTGATAAAAATGTTATTTTACTGAACACCATATAACCTTCAATATGTTAAATATGTTGAGGTTTTTATGAACACCATTTCGTCCATGTCGTTTAAGATACCTTGAGATGGTTCTAGAAAGTACGCTAAACTTGTTCTCAATACACCAACAAGGAGCCCCCGTGGGGACCTCGTCCAGTTTAACACCGATACATTTTGTATCCCTGATTGATCCAAAGGCCCAGTGGTTCATCAAGTGGATGGTATGTATTATAGGGAATCACATGTCACTTAGAATGATTTAGACTATCTTGGTATATTAAGCAAGAAATGCTAATATCTCATTTATATTAATTTCTTCTCACGAACATTGTTCATTATAGTTTGAAATAGGTGACAATAGTATTGTGTTTGATTTATAGTTTATGATCAATCTTCTCGTACATACCTTGCACCACCCTATGTATTTCTATATAAAGGGCTGCAGACTCTGCTCACTTTACCTCTGATGAGTAACGACTTAGTAACGAAACCGATCAAGTGTTATACTAAGTGGATGATATGGTTTCCTTCACAAAACAGACAGCACATCAGTGTCTTTTTCAATCAGTTTGTTGCTCTGTGTATTTTTGTGTATTTGGGGCTTGGATTACTTTGAAAGGCAGTCATAGTATAATAAATATTTGTCATTTTGCTAATATCTGTTTCAGCATGGTAACTACAGTAGAATGAAGCTGTTGAAACTCCTAGAGAAATACAAATCTGTGGTAGGTGTCTTCACTTAGTAGGAAAAAAATATCCATCTTATATGGTCATAATCTTATCAATGCAAACAACATAATATTTTTTTTCATTTGAGAGTAAACTGCCATTATAGAAGATATTCCATTTCCTAATTCCTATGGAAAATGCTCTCTGTTTGCTTAATGCTTTTAGACAATTTGAACCACCAAAATTGATAACATTTACAGCAACATGATAAACAACTATGAGTCATCTGTTAATCTTTTTCCTACCCAAACACATCTGTTAATTAGATAAAAACTCATTAATAGTCCTCTTTCTACAGTAGTTCCTGTTCAGTACTTTTAGAAATCAATTGTAACTCTAATATAATCAAAGGCACAAAAGTTTTAGTTTTCCATGACACATTTTACAACAAACGATTTGATAATTACTAGTTGTTTATGTGCTTTAGGTAGTGAATGCTGTACACCATTGTCTTGAGTTCTCAGCCAACAGAAAGATGCCATTTGATCTAATGAGTGAGGTGTCCGACAATTTCTCAAAGACGTCCATTGCAGGTGAGACTTTATACAGGACATATATTTAACATGGTACAAGATACCCCATACAAACTTAGAGAGAAAGGTATTTCTAAGTTGTGATCATGTGTGCCTTATCCCATTCGTTAGATTGAACAAGTAAGCAATGTTTAAATCAAAAGCCAGAGAATTCTAAATATTCAATGATAATCAATGAAAATTTACAAGACTTAGTGCTCTTTTAATTAAAACTCACATCAACTGATGCCTTTAATTCTTCTACATTGTAGGTACGCATTCATTTTTTATTGGTAGTTCTCTTGTTCAGTTTAATGGTTCAGTATTTACATGTATAAGGATTTTACCTGTCAATTTTAAATAAAGTAGTATTTGTAAAGATGTATTGTTTTGTAGATGGAAATAAGGGCCGCCCCTACTATACTGGAGCAGAGCTGGAATACTCCTACTTTATACACTCCGTATTCCTCCTTGGGCGCCTGCTGTGTTTTACCAACGGCCGCAAACTCTTCCCCATCAAACTGAAGGATTCAGATGGTACCGTAACAGTGATTATTTTAATGTCGTAATATTACATCTGTGTATTTAGTTGGAAGTTTTGCATTCTTACAACTAACCTCGCATAAAGTCTATAAATAATAGGACCATTCAGTGGCCATCTTAGGTGTCTTCACTTTGAAATGGCTCAACCTGAACACAGTAACTACTGCAGCTGTGTACTTGGTGATTCTGATATTTCATTAAACAATAACATTTGATTTAGAAATAGTTAAGTTTTGTATTAAACACCATTCAATATGGTTTTTTTCCATCAAATAGTATACCAGAGGTAACATTTGAAATTTCCTTTAAAATTTGTGTTTTAAGTTTTACTCTGAAAAGAATGAATACTTTTACCTGGTATATTTAGTGATAGATTATCAATTTCACAATGGATAGTAACTTTGTATCATTGTCAGACTGCATATTAATTTGTCAGATCTACAAATGAAGAAAAACGTGTGTGTATACAATATGACGGTGTACAAATGTACAATGTAAAGTCACCTCACACTGTCAGGTGGTTAAATTTGGATGTCATTAAAATCTAATTGATATCATTATGTGACATCCTATTTTATCTGTCACAGATGATGATTAGCAGATCCATTGACATTATTACAAAGCCGTTTTTACAATTTGTATGACCTATATTTTATTACAGAACCAGTCACCATTACCAAACTGTTGGTGGCCCTGGTGTTGATAGTGGTCGACCCCAGTCTCAACCACGGCAACTCCAAATCTACCCAAGGTATACTGACCAACCACAATCCATTGTATTGATTCATGTAACAGTTAAATAAGGTTTGAAAAGGAACATCATGATACATCTTTTGTTGTTACATTAAAAATATCATATTTATCCCGTAATCAGTCAGGAAGTCAACACCAGAACTTTGACTCAGAGTAGTGGGTGGAGTTATTGTAGCTACTGAACTGCAGTAAACATTGATGGGGTTATTACCAGAATTAATTATTATTGGATAAATGTGGTACCGGTAATATTCATCTTAAATGACTTTAAAAATTATTATTTGTAAGAAGGGACAGATTCTGTTTCCACTGCTTCATTATAACATTCTGTGATATTCCTGTACACTAATGTCGGCCTCTCACTCTTCCTCACAGGTCGGTATGAGCCTGGCAGTCTGGTGACTGAGATCCTGAAGAACCTGTGTAGTTCTGAACAAGTGTGTGAGATCTGTCTATACAAGGATGAGATCACCAACACTTTACTGTCTCCGGTCTCTCAGTACCTAGATACAGTGGTATGTAAAACTTTATTATCATATTACTGGTATGTGAGTGTCGAAGGATTTCTTGACTTAATTACTTCCTTGCTACCTTCTGATTCATGATCAAACAGTAAGAAATAAGAAAAATTCATTTACTGTAAACAATCTCATTATGTTCATCCTGAATACTTAAAATATTTTTTAGCACTTACATGACATTATGATACATAACACCTGCATTATAAGCCTATTAAGTTTACCTCACCTAGCATGAAGTGCTTGGTGAGGTAAATCTCTTCGTTATTCTACAACTTTGCCTTAAGAACCATGAAACCTAGAGTCATGATATTTAGTCTGTTCATTAGCAACTTTTTCTTATGTAAGATGATTACCTTATCACACCTTGTATACAGCTATGTATTACTGCCAGTCTCTATTTTGCTCAAAACATAGCATACACGACCAGGAAGTGAATATTCCTTCAACGAGGTGAGAACCTGGTGTTTTGTATTCCCCTGAGACCTATTAACGGTTCCTTATTTACTTGAATCCCAATATTGACAACCCAAGAACATTTACTAATCATCCGATGTGAAGTCTTTGCTATATGCATGTATATGTTGGAGCAGGGTTTCAGGAAAGTTTTGATTAATTGAAAAAAAACTAATGGTTTGTTAAACCTGTGTATTCATAATATTTTTATTAATACAAAGTTGCCATTAATTTTATAACTCATTAACTAAGATCAGATAACTCAAATAAAAATCTACTGACAAAGTCAATTTTTAATAACAATCATTTAATTTTCTTAACAAATAGTTTTTTTGCTTTATTTTTACCAAACCTTTGCAAATGGGAAATAATATTTAGTAGGAATGCTGCATATTTAGTGGAGGTTGGCATGCAGGGTTTGTCCTTTCAGGTAGTCTGTTGTTAAACTTATAGAATTCTGATTCAATCCATTACTAGTTTAATAATATTTCAACAGTTATCAAACATCATACTAGAAGTATGTCAGACAATCATTTTCGAGGATGGTCAATGCTCTAAACTTGGGTGGTTGAGTGGCACAGTGGTAACACACTTGCCCTTCACATAGGTTCAACTCCCAGATTGAATGTGAAAAGATATGGGGTCACCTGCCCAACCATGTGAGTTTTCTCTCACAGTAAGACCCATCGCTCTCTTCCATTTGGGCCACCAAGTTGGTATATGGTAAACATTCAGTCAGTTCAGATAAATTTAAATAAATACTGATGAACCTGTTCAAATTCTGCAAAATTATGCTTTAGAAAATAAGTGTCAGTTCAAACTTTCCGAGTCAATATCAGCAAAAATCTCAGCAAAACGTTAATTGTAACTTATTTTGCGATTGTTGTAGGATAAATAAAAATTTACAATATCCAGGAAAATAACATCAATATTAGGTATATACAGGTGTACACATCTGGGTCAGGGGTCATGTGACCACAAATATCAGAGTATAGTCATGACAAGACCATCATGCTTTATCATCTTTTTCAGTCAAATTCCTCTTGAACCAAGATCACAGTTTTAACTGAATCTTGTATTTAAAGTTCAATAAGTATGTTCCTTAGGTCTGTGTGCCTTACTCAACAACTTCTGGTTTGTAGGACCACCATATTGGTAATGAAACAACACTTCTACATGTAGCAGACATTGTATCTATGATTGCCTCAAGTACCAGAGGACGTCGACATCTCATCTATGGAGAGAAGAAAGATATATTTACTCGAACAAAGTAGGTCAAGGACACGGAATGCTTCGGTTTCAATACTTCATGATATTTTACAGGTTTTCATGAATTATTGTAACAATAATATCATATTTGTCTTCAAATAAGCCCCTCCCCCATTGTAAAAGTTAAGTACCGTTATTAACCAAAAGTAATTCTCTAGTAAGATAATGTTCATATAGATGTTGTACTATGTCTACCCCTTTGAAGTATAACGAAATCAGGTGTTGTTATTCTGATGAAAGGACTCTTTAATTTAAAATGTATGAAATAAAGCCAAGCTTCAGAGCAGATCTAGTTCATTTAAATTTGAATGACTTTTCATGGTTTCATTGTCCCATTTATCAGAAATGCTCATCTATGTTTGTTGAATGATGTGCCTAGCTTGTCCATATCACAGAAAGTTCTTGTCTAGTCAGGTCATCTATATAACATTTTCAGTAATTTGTCTATGTCACATGTATGTTTTATCTGGCTAGGTCATCAGCGGCTCACATCATAGCCAAGTTTACGAGAAAGGCACTATTAGGGGAGTTACCTCACGAAGCTGGCCCCGCCCCTTCCAAGGCCGTGATTGGAGCTTACCTGTACATCTGTCGTCAGCTGTACAACACCTGTGAGGGTCTACTGGTACTCTACCCTTACGACCTTCACAGCGTAGGAGCCATCGCATGGAGAGAGGTAGGTCATGTGGTGACCTTTGACTCACATTTCTGTTGTAAGCCAACAACATTGCCTCTTTAATTAAGCTCTTTAAATCAGCTTACTGAAATCCACAAGAAATCATCTAAATTAAGTGCTTCTTAGAAATTACACGATATAGCAATTAAATTTGGTGTACAGTGAAACCTCACTTAACGACCACCTCATAATTATGACCACCCCGCTATTACGGGCACTTTATATGTAATAGAGTTTACAACACATCTCAGAACAAAAAGATGAGATTTGGAACATCAAAAATGCATTTTAACTTGATATGAATCAGAATTTGGGCTCATTTATTTATTTTTTTGTCTTTGATGTGACTTGGTCATTATTGAAAGTCAAAGTTAGAACAATGAGACATAAAATTCTGTTCTATTATTGTAAACTTTTTCTAAGGAAGGGATTGACAAGAAATGTGACACCTATTTCATACTGATGTACTTGTTTTTATCGTAGGCTAACAGAGATGCTGATAATGCTGTGACACCCACCCCGTCAGACAACAGCTCTGACACCGACATCACTACAAGACAAGGCAAGGCTGACATGTAAGTAGCCTTACTATCCTTTCGTCACTCTTGTTGTTGAAATTTATCGAATAGTTTCAAGAATGCAATATCTATTTTTTTATGGCTATTATTATTTTCAATTTTTAGAATGTTTTTCTGTAAAAATAAGTTTACATCATATAAGTCATTTTTTAAGCATAAAATAAAATGAAGTATATAATTATTATATGTATATACTGAGTTGTCTTCCCTTGACTTCTATCACGGTTGTTTACAGTATGTGCCTTGTCCCTTTGTTATATCTATCTATTGTTTGAGTTATCTGCCCTTACCACTGACAGACAAGTATGGGAGGACACTCTGAGAGACAATCTGTTGAACTTCGCTAGTACAGCCAAAGGTATTCTCCTCCTTCAGCAGACTGGTGCCATCAACGAATGTATGTCCTACATGTATATACGCTACGAACAGAAGTTACAGGTAAATAGTGTATCCCATTGTTACATCTAAACAGGAAATATGTTTTCTTCTCATTGTATCTTTTCCCAAAAGTACTTGCTGGGGATTGCTTCCAAGGTTAAAGGTGCTACAGCGCTGATGGTGTATAAACACTGCTTGTCAATAAAATGACTTCCATGGTATGGAAATATATCTAATCAACACCAACAAATGAAAAAAATTATAACATTGTCGTAAAAGTGATCACTTATAAGACCGAAAGTTATAAACCAAATATAGAATCATAGTACGATAGAATTTCTTTAGATTGCTATAATTCGGTCCATTCTGAATTTAAAAGATGCCCAAACTTTTGGAAGGTGGTGATAGCATCAAGTATGTAACTTATGGTTTAATATGAAAATAAACAACAGCCTATTCTTGTTTTAAATAAGCCCACCATCTCATGATGGAACCCCTTGGGGACCCCTTGGTCCCTAGTTGTGGATATTGCATTTTGGGACAGATCTGAAAACAACATTGCCGATAGACAGCCATCATGGATTTTGACAATAGCACGTTGCTTCTGCTATATAGTGTTATATAAAATTATTAAATGAAGGAAGAGTGAAAGAAGGGAAAAGAAGAGAAAAGATAAGTCTTTCATTTGACTGATATGGATGATTTAATGGTGGGCGCCAAGATCCGTCTGGGATTTCTTGTTTAACATGATAGCTCTTGTCACCATTCCAACATTTCTAAGGTTGTTTCTAAAAATAGAAAATACTTTATATACAACATCTTCATTCTGTCAGTCTGGCTCATCCTTTTCAATTCAAAGAAGGTTTTTGGTCCTCGAAATAGAAAATTCATTTTCTCATGGGACCATTTATTTCTTTGGTTCCAGATATCTTATCTGTGTTGAAGGCAGAAAGCAACCTTACTTATGGTTATTGTTGCTCAGGGATACCTTCTAAATGATATGGTTTGTGATTTATAGGTGAGCAAGTGTGAAAAGTTTGGATATGGCTACATGGTGACGCAGGTGGCTGGGACTGCTCCAGGGATGGTCGCTCTACAGAAAACAGGTAAAAAATAATTGGAGAGTCACAGGTTTATATGGGAGTTTTTTTATGGAAATTGGGGGATCTTTTGTTGATGTTATAGCACAGGAGCTAATTATAAGTGATCTGGAGGTAAATATTTCATTCTGGGCCAAATGAATGTGTCAAACCCCCATGTATACAAGTAATTATATATGTATTGTCATACAGTTACACATGTAATAATATGTATGATAAAATTCATATATATATGTTTTTTAATACTTGTGATATCTTTATGATGAATGATTGGATTGTGTGTTGTAGGCTACATTAAAGCACTGATAGCAGAACTGTGGTCAGTAATGGAGAGTGGACTATCAGATGCACCGCTGTACAGTGCTAAGACTTGGCCTGTAGACGCTGTGGATAGGCATTCTCACAAGGTACACGGTCACACATTGTTGTTTATTTCATCAATTCAATGTTCAGTCAGGAAAACATTCTATACATACTATATTTGACGCACCCAAATTTTAGGCAAAATCAAATTAAGACAGATTAGTGGAATGATGAATTGGCGTACCCACAATTATTGCCATAGAAACCAATGTAGATAAACTTCAATTAGCTCAATCATAATTAAGGAGAATGCTTCCAGCGCGAAAGACGCTGAAATAAGATTAACAATAAAATATGTACATTTACAGTATCTTTTGTGAATCCATGTGATACAAGCTGTATAAAGTAATATGTTATATGATGATTACAGCACCTGGTTCGCCTCCTCAATGTCCTGGCTTCCTTTCCTGCTGTGTATGAGGTTCTTGCCCGTAGACCTCTTCCCACTCAGGATGAGTACACTTTTCGTGAGATGCCAGAAACCATTGCCGTAAGTACACTTCCATCCATAAAACACTATCCACAATATTTTGACTTGTTGGTGTGTTGTAAGTGCACAAGAAAGGAAGGAACCTATTTTCCAAGATATTACAAAAAAAATCATCAAAATACTTTTACAAATATGTCATAAAATTACACTCTCAAAATGATCCATTTAAAAATAATTTTATTCTGTGAAAAGATACTCTCAATTTAATCAAATTTCTAAAAAGACAAATTGCAAAAGTGTTACATTGTGAGGATTTCTGTTGTCAACAACCAGATTAACTGTTGATAGACTATAAATGTACATTCTGTATTATGATCTGACATTATCAGACAAAATTACAAAATTCAACTGACTTACTTGTCTCTCCGATTACTTGTTACAGACTGTTGAATAAATGGTGTGATATGTAGCCTATATCATAGCATGGCTTGGTAAGGGCTATCAAGTTTATCACAATAAATTACCTTATATCACCATAAAATTTACATCAAATGTGTAAAATCCTCTTACAGATAAGTAGATATGGACGAGTAGTTAAATATTTGGCTTGAAGTATGATTAGAAAAAAAGGCTATCAATGTGTGTTCAAACAAATGCCCTTGACTTGTATTTACACGATTATGAGATGTGTTAAAATTTCATACTATTTCTTTTGACAAACTATGAGGCAGTTAGATTTAACTTCTTCACCAGTACACACAAATTTTGGAGCAACTTTGTCTGGTCTTTTACCATGCTGGAGAACCAACTTCAAATATTCCAGATCATTTTTGTTCAAATTTCCAGATAAAAGGAGTTGGCCCATTTGGTCTTTATTTTGGTAGATAAATTGAGTTCTGCACATCTTGAAGGCTATTGGAAAAGAAGGTTTTACCGGCCTTATATAACATGGTTATGTTTTTGTTGACAGGGTTTTATTGATCGACTGATCCTTGTGGATTCCCCAGGAAAGATACATTCTCTCTTTAACTATGAGCACTCCCATGTGTTTGGTCTAAGGTAGGTCAGAAGTGTGTGGGCTCTATTATCATGAACAATGGCTGAGCTCTTCCATTGTCATTCAAATGAACACAAAGTGAAATTGTCATCAGATTTGTAACAAAATCATTCTTTGATTAAGTTCAAGTTGTAAATTATTTAATTACAATTTATTTAATAATTTATAACTGAATTCATACCTAGTTTGAAATACTTTAATGTTGTGTGTAGAGTGGATTTTTATTGCGGTTTTGTAATTATTTGTATATAAAAACACTATTAAAACAGTTTTTATGTGATTGATAAATTATGAAATGCTGAATAAAGATGATATGACTCTGACATTACAGGGTGTTGAGTGTCATGATTTCGTGTCGAGATACATTCCTACTGCTACAGTCCCAATACAGATTCCAGGATGTCTTACTAAAGGCACAGGGCGAAAACAAACCGAGCGATCGGTAAGTAAACCATCAGTTGTTTAGGGATGTTGTCAGTACCCAGGTATACCCTGAAATTATTGATTATTTTAAGTTTTTTAAGAAAAAGAACAATTTTCTTACCGTTTTTATGTACATAAATCAAGTTAAGAATGATTCAAATACTTGATACATATATGCCAAAGAAGATACCTTTGATTATTTGTACAGTGGTGACCTTATCGTTGTTTGTACAGTGATGACCTTATCGTTGTTTGTACGGTGATGACCTTATCGTTGTTTGTACAGTGATGACCTTATCGTTGTTTGTACAGTGATGACCTTATCGTTGTTTGTACAGTGATGACCTTATCGTTGTTTGTACAGTGATGACCTTATCGTTGTTTGTACAGTGATGAGTGATGACCTTATCGTTGTTTGTACAGTGATGACCTTATCGTTGTTTGTACAGTGATGACCTTATCGTTGTTTGTACAGTGATGACCTTATCGTCGTTTGTACAGTGATGACCTTATCGTTGTTTGTACAGTGATGACCTTATCGTTGTTTGTACAGTGATGACCTTATCGTTGTTTGTACAGTGATGACCTTATCGTTGTTTGTACAGTGATGAGTGATGACCTTATCGTTGTTTGTACAGTGATGACCGTATCGTTGTTTGTACAGTGATGACATTATCGTTGTTTGTACAGTGATGACATTATCGTTGTTTGTACAGTGATGACATTATCGTTGTTTGTACAGTGATGACCTTATCGTTGTTTGTACAGTGATGACCTTATCGTTGATTGTACAGTGATGACCTTATCGTTGTTTGTACAGTGACGACCTTATCGTTGTTTGTACAGTGACGACCTCATCGTTGTTTGTACAGTGATGACCTCATCGTCGTTTGTACAGTGACGACCTTATCGTCGTTTGTACGGTGATGACCTTATCGTTGTTTGTACAGTGATGACCTTATCGTTGTTTGTACGGTGACGACCTTATCGTTGTTTGTACAGTGATGACCTTATCGTTGTTTGTACAGTGATGAGTGATGACCTTATCGTTGTTTGTACAGTGATGACCTTATCGTTGTTTGTACAGTGATGACATTATCGTTGTTTGTACAGTGATGAGTGATGACCTCATCGTTGTTTGTACAGTGACGACCTCATCGTTGTTTGTACAGTGACGACCTTATCGTTGTTTGTACAGTGATGACCTTATCGTTGATTGTACAGTGATGACCTTATCGTTGTTTGTACAGTGATGACCTTATCGTCGTTTGTACAGTGATGACCTTATCGTTGTTTGTACAGTGATGACCTTATCGTTGTTTGTACAGTGATGACCTTATCGTTGTTTGTACAGTGATGACCTTATCGTCGTTTGTACAGTGATGACCTTATCGTCGTTTGTACAGTGATGACCTTATCGTCGTTTGTACAGTGACGACCTTATCGTTGATTGTACAGTGATGACCTTATCGTTGTTTGTACAGTGATGACCTTATCTTTGTTTGTACAGTGATGACCTTATCATTGTTTGTACAGTGACAACCTTATCGTTGTTTGTACAGTGACGACCTTATCGTTGTTTGTACAGTGATGACCTTATCGTTGTTTGTACAGTGATGACCTTATCGTTGTTTGTACAGTGACGACCTTATCGTTGTTTGTACAGTGATGACCTTATCGTTGTTTGTACAGTGACGACCTTATCGTTGTTTGTACAGTGACGACCTTATCGTTGTTTGTACAGTGACGACCTTATCGTTGTTTGTACAGTGACGACCTTATCGTTGTTTGTACAGTGATGACCTTATCGTTGTTTGTACAGTGACGACCTTATCGTTGTTTGTACAGTGATGACCTTATCGTTGTTTGTACAGTGATGACCTTATCGTTGACATGCTGTCCGTGGAGAGGAACTATGTTTTGGTCAAGTCTTACCTAATAGGGGGACCATCTGAGCGAGTTCTACCACCCCGTATCCTCAGTGAGGTAAGCCAAACACAATCATTATCAATAAAATACATTCTAAATAATCTTTAAATACTATATAATCTATAAGTCTTTAGAACAAAAATTGAATATCAAAAAAAAAAATTGTATTCAGCATTGATATTTTTTACATTAATCATTGTCAACCTGTCTGTAGTAGTATCATCAGCTCTTGACCAAACCTGAAAATATCTGATATAGACCGGTCAAATCTTTGTAGAGGTCAGCTAAGTACCTGTAACCTCGTTAAACTCTGTAGATATTGTCGATGTATTGTTGACATGTTGACATCACTCCAGTACAATATTTTTTATATTTCCCCCAGGATTCTGTCTACCCGTTCCCGTTGTTTTCGTCATTCCCTGTTCCGCGGGAATACACACCCAGTCTGGGAGGAAGAACCACACTGAAACAAGGTAAGATGTTAGTTCATGCAGAGAGCCGAAAGTTTTTAGTTGATGTTTTATTATTTTACTTTATTTGTTTTGTATAAGGTAAGTTATGCTGTGATTTTGTCTTGTTTTTCAATTTTTGTTAAGTCTGCATTTGACATTTGATATAAGTTATTAGTGTAAGAAAGAAATACTACCATAAGAAAGTTTAAGGAACTGGTAAAGACACATGATCACTGTCTTACATATGAAATGGTTTTAGTGTGATGTTTTATTTTTATTTTTGTAACATTGTGAGATTTGATTACAGCTTTTGTTGAATCAGGAGAGGAAGGTTTGTATAGAGTGATTGGCAGGTTGACAAGCTGTGTAATCCCGCCCTTCCCTGATGCACTCTGTGACCTGCACTCACTGTGTTCTATAAACTACAGCTATTTTAATAAGCACAGACTTGATGAGTTTAAGTGGTTCACATTCAGCATCTAATGAGGGCCCTTGTTGGCAATACAGGTGTCCTATAGTAATCACTCTGTCTTGCCAGCTGGCTGTCTCTCTGTCTGAGTATTTATTGACCGACTTACATAAAAGGTCAATACATTGTAGGTCCAAAGCACAAGATCAAATTTTGTATCTTTCAGTGATGATCATTTTGTTATGGCATTATGAAGCAAAGTTTGGTCTGAATTTAACAACATCTGACCAATTTAGGTCAAGGTCACTGCGTCACAAGGATCAGTGTCCCTGAATCAAAGATTAAGATCAAATTCTGTAGCTTTTGGTTGAGTTGCATCTGTCACAGACCCTGTTACAGCAAATGCATTGCTGGTGGTCAAGATGCTCAATTGAATTGAGTACCCACTTATAATCAGAGGTCACTGATTCAAGTCCAAATCAAGTCATTTTATCCTTTCTCTCCTGTTACAAAATGTACTTCAGATATTATAGGTTGACAAAAAATAATAGTAGTATGTGTCTGACAGGAAAATTATGAGAGAAAGATGAGATTTGTAATGTGAGTTTATGATTTATCAGTTATAAATAGATACAAAGGGATTTGTATAGTAATGTCAACTAATTGAGTGGTTGATCAGAAAAGACGGTTATTATCTTGAGAGGAAGATAAAGTACATTAATGTATATAATTAGCCTATCCTGTCAGGCTTTCACTTCTACACCCTCAGTCTGCATACTCCATTGTTAATCAAAACCAGTACGTCAACCCTGGCCTGGTGTGTTATGATGGCTAGATGATATATGACTGGTTGTTGATCAATCATTGACTAGATATAACATCATTGACTAGATATAACATCATTGACTAGATATTACGGCATTGACTAGATACTACATCATGGACTGGGTATTACATCATTTACTAGATATTACATCATTGACTGGATATTATATCATTGACTAGATACTACATCATTGACTAGATATTACATCATAGACTAGATACTACATCATTGACTGGGTATTACATCATTGACTAGATACAACACCATTGACTGGATATAACATCATTGACTGGGTATTACATCATTGACTGGATATTACATCATTGACTAGATATTACATCATTGACTACATATTACATCATTTACTAGATATTACATCATTGACTGGATATTACATCATTGACTAGATATTACATCATTGACGAGATATTACATCATTGGTTGGATATTACATCATTGACTGGATATTATATCATGGACTGGATATTACATCATTGACTAGATATTACATCATGGACTGGGTATTACATCATTGACTAGATATTACATCATTGACTGGGTATTACATCATTGACTAGATACAACACCATTGACTGGATATTACATCATTGACTGGGTATTACATCATTGACTGGATATTACATCATTGACTAGATATTACATCATTGACTAGATATTACATCATTTACTAGATATTACATCATTGACTGGATATAACATCATTGACTGGGTATTACATCATTGACTGGATATTACATCATTGACTAGATATTACATCATTGACTAGATATTACATCATTGACTGGATATTACATCATTGACTAGATATTACATCATTGACTAGATATTACATCATTGACTGGATATTACATCATTGACTAGATATTACATCATTGACTGGATATTACATCATTGACTAGATATTACATCATTGACTAGATATTACATCATTGACTGGATATTACATCATTGACTGGATATTACATCATTTACTAGATACTATATCATTGACTAGATATAATATCATTGACTAGATATTATATCATTGACTAGATATAACATCATTGACTAGATGTTACATCATAGACTAGATGTTACATCATAGACTAGATACTACATCATTGACTGGGTATTACATCATTGACTAGATGTTACATCGATGACAGGATATCACATCATTGACTAGATGTTACATTATTGACTAGATATTACATCAATGACAGGATATCACATTGATGACTAGATGTTACATTATTGACCAGATATAACATTGATGACAGGATATCACATCAATGACTAGATATTACATCGATGACTAGATATTACATCAATGACTTGATATCACATCAATGATATTACATTTCTGACAATGTATTACTGGCTTATTGCTGAATTGATCAATGTTGAACTTCAAAGCAAATTATCTTCTGGAAAAAAATCCTGCTTCCTTTTCTGCTTTTTCTTCAAATCTGCCCCAGAGTTATATCATCTTAGAGAACTCATTAAATCTTTATTTCAGGTGAGATTTTGAAGCAGAACTGTTTCAGTGTTATGATAAATAATATAACTGTAAATAGTTTAAGCATAAATCCCAGTAACACTGTTTAGAATCCAGACTTAGATATGGTCAGATAGACATGAAGGTTATTCAACAGTAAACAATAGTATTGGAGGTAGTTATTAGAATTAAGAACAGTTTGATGTAAAGTTTTCTGTTTAAGGGTACTTAGTGGTCAGGAGTTACACAAATTGACCTGGTACACATTATTAACAAAATACTCTTAATAACTGGTTTTGATATCATACATTGTATGTTGAATTAATGAATGGAGTATTAACCTATAGATGAGTAATTTCTAAGGAGTACAGACTTGTACCTGAAGATGGTTCGTTGATTTATTTTATTAGGTATAATAGTTCTAGTATTTAGGAATGCCTTGTATTCAGTCAAGACTTGTAAAAGAATGACTTTTTGAAATAGGTCTCAGCAAGTACCATACTACACGGGGTTACATTCACTATTACTTCCCAGCACCCAGAACATGTCATGGCAAAATCAAAGGCACATGGCTAGCTGTATTTCATTGATGTCCAGAAAAATACCTGACCAATCGCAAGGCTGATGCTGCATTGCTGTCGGAGATCACAGAGAAGTGACAACCAAGTTCTAAATCAGTCAATTCTACGGTGGGGTGACCTAGAAACTTGTTAGTTGTACATCAAAGGATCAAACAAGTTTTGTCATAAACTTGATGGTAACTTAGCCTTCAATGTTATGACATATTCCAGGGATGAAGAGAGTGAAAGTCAATGTAACCCCTGGAGTATGGAGAATGTAGATGTATAGAATAGTATCTTTAGTGAGTACAGAAATATAACCTGGGTTTAGAAGACTGTATCTATTTTAGTGCCTTTCACACTATGTGCAGTAGTTATGCTTTCTGAGTTAGATTTACCACAGCCAGTAAGGTGTAGTTAGTAGGTGATCTATCTCGGTACACTAGCATGGTCTCAGCATAACTACAGTACCCTGAAGTGTGTGATCCACAGTGAACAGTTTAATTGATTAACTTGTGTATGTGTTACAGAAAATGACCTAACAAAGTTTTTAAGTAACACCAAGACATTCAAAGCTGACCGTGGAAAGACTACATGGCTGGAAAGATGTAAAAACACTCTCACCAAGATGATTATTGCCAAGTCAGACCAAGTCAAGGGCATGGGTAAGTCAAAATTATCAAGGGAATCAGGAATTCCAAAGTCAAGGGCATGGGTAAGTCAAAATTATCTAGGGAATCTGGAACTCCAAAGTCAAGGGCATGAGTAAGACAAAATTATTTAGGGAATCAGGAATTCCAAAGTCAAGGGCATGAGTAAGTCAAAATTATCGAGGTAATCAGGAATTCCAAAGTCAAGGGCATGGGTAAGTCAAATTTATCAAGGGAATCAGGAATTCCAAAGTCAAGGGCATGGGTAAGTCAAAATTATCTAGGGAATCAGGAATTCCAAATTCAAGGACATGGGTAAGTCAAAATCATCTAGGGAATCAGGAATTTCAAAGTCAATGGCATGGGTAGGTCAAAATTATCAAGGGAATCAGGAATTCCAAAGTCAATGGCATGAGTACTAGTAAGTCAAAATTATCAAGGGAATCAGGAATTCGAAAGTAAAGGTCACTAGGAAATCTAAGGTTAATATGTACATAGGTCTAGGGCATCAGGAACTCTAAACAGTTATATACATTGTATAGGTAAAGGCATTAGAAGGTATGTTCAAGGCAAAGGACACGAAAAGGTGATCAAGGTCAAGGACATGGATAATTGAGCAAGGGCATTGGATATTAGCTACATGAATTATATCATATGGTCAGTCAAAGATGAGGAGATGTAAAAACAAAGGTCATATGTGGACCATATTAGGGTAAAGTTGAGGAAGATTATTACATCCGTAGAGGTCAAGGTCAATAACAGGGATACAATGTATTTTTAATGAAATGACACCAGGTAGTACATAAATGTTATTGTGTGCAAAAATAAAGAAAATAAAAAATTTGTTAAGACAAAACTGCCGCAAGACATTGAATGAGAAAATTTAGAGATTTAGAGCAAATTCTGTCTATGACAAGCTAGATTTGTATTACCTTGTACCTTCATCCATAATGGACCTGCTTCAGCCCAGCACAACTATTAATAACTAAATTTTATGTTTTCTATCAGTGATACAACAGTTGCTGGAGACGTGTGTCCCCCAGATATCAAAAGTCCCGGAGGAGTGCGTGTTTCCCCTACTGGACTATACTGGTAAGTCTGTCTGCTGGTCTATAAATGGCCTTAGTTCTAACTTCTCACATGAAATTGTCAATGTAAAAATATCAAAAATATACTTTGAAATGGCAAATTACCCCTATTTAGATATTGAAAAGACAAAATTGTCTTGATATTTATGCAGAGTTTCCAAAGGTACACAGGTAAAGATAAAGTAATATTTTCTTAATATTTCCTATACACTTGTACATATATTACTCCTATAACTAGTGTTGTCTTGTATACAGGTACAGACAGTGCTGTGAAAGGGTATCATCTGTCTCCACTCCAGACACTGGGAATCAAAATAGCTATCCGGTATGCAGTGTCCTTGTACAGTAAAACTTGTGTACAATGAATCTCAAGGACTATAGGAGATGGTTCATTATATCAGACATTCTTTCTGAATAGGATTTTAAGATATAAGGCTGAGTCAATTCAGGGATTTTGATTTACTTTCATAATAAACCAAAATTAGTATCAATCCTCTTTCTCTTACAAATTGTTTTGGTTTCTGCTTTGAAGATTTTACATCCCAGAAGTAAAAGTTTAATTGTCTAGTAGCTTAATTATGCTTTTAAACCCCCATTACTTTGGCCTGTTGCTGACTCTAAAAATAACATTTAATTTTACCCACAATTCTTAATCGATTTCCTGTTGGGGGAAAACCCCACGAGGCAGAATTAACAACAACACAGTTCTGAATATGACAAAACCCCGACATAACATTATCGTTTAAGGTAATATTTTACCGTTTTTTGACATTTTAACCATCTAAATTACCCTATTTGTTGATAAATGTCTAAAACTTAAAGAAATACATGATGACTTTCGTGAAAATCGGAGCATTTCTATTTTTTTTTGGTCAAATTATTGTATTCGAATAACCGAAAAAAACGACTTTTCCAACCCAATTAAACGATTTTTTTTAACATGATTCAAGAGAAAATGGTTTTGGTTTTTGAATTTTTACCCCAATAAATGAAATATATTAAGCGTTACCTGATTAACTGGAATGTACTGTTACTATACATAAGTATCTGGCTTGTAGCATTACATGTTGATAGGTTCCTCAGTAATTTGTTTGTATGAAGTATAATAGTACATATACATACATGTGTATACTTTTCATTATATACTGCATGTTTAACTAGGCATACATTTTAATTGTTTACTTTAAATACTTTTTTTTCGAAGATCTTGATATATTAATTTGCAACTGTAAAGTATATTCACATATTACCGGGTAAATGAAACTGGAGAAGCCTTTTCTAACTTAAACTATTAAATACATGCTATTTTATGAGCTATGAAATAAATTTAAGTATTATTGACCTACTGTGACCTTTAACCTTATTTAACATTACAGGTATGGGATACACCTGAAGTTGATCCACACCTCGTCAGATGTCACAGAGAAGCTTACTCACCTGATCAAGCAGTGTGCATGCTTCCTACAGCAGCAGCAGAAGTCGGCAGACACTAATATTAGTATCCTTGTCACCAGGTGTAGCTACTGTCAGCGACTTCATGTTCACAGATATTATTTTTTATCATAGAATAATACTACATTTATTTAAGTTTTAAAATACCATTAAAATATTTGGGTAGGAAAGTGAACAAGTATTGATTTTAGTCAAATACATGTACATACAATTATTGTATGTCAAGGTCAACCCACAAGTCAAGGCCACTGATGAGCATAAACATAAAGTGATTTTTATGATAGCTCAAGATTTTCCAAATGATGGTCCATATATATATATATATATATGTATTGACACTATAATACATATATATATGGACAATCATTTGGAAAATCGTGCCAAGCCCCTGTGCAGAACAGTATTAAAAATAGATTCTATTCTAAATCAGTCTTTAATTTTGTGATTTTATTCTTGTCTTGAAAATAGCAAATAACAACCTTTTTGAAGTTAACAAGCTTTAGAGAATACTTTGTGTAAGTGTGCTTATTAAGCTAATTAATGTTATACTGATAAAGCAAGTTACTTTATAACAAAGTCACTGATGTTGTAGACAAGATTTGTGAGCAAAGCGGACAAACAGATGCAAAATGTAATGTTTAAATTATTAAGATAAAGTAAATTGACGATATGTTACCACCACCAGAGTAGTACAAATTTATGTTGACGGAATCTAGAATAGAGAATATTACTTTTCATGAATGTTGAAATTTAAAAAAAATAATTGATATTATGTTCACCATTTAGTGAAGACCTCTACTGAATACTGCAAGGTATCCATCCAAAAACATCACCATCAAAATAGTGATGGTTCTTCCATATTGTATAGTTATTAAATTTCACAGTTGTCCCATCCAGACCAAGTTCTTGGGTAATAAATTTTGTGCAGTCGCGCCTTATAAACATTCTGCAGTAAACAATTGTATACATTTGTTTGTATATATTAATATTCACTCGGTATTTACTTTTGTGCTATTAATATTCATTGACCACGAATATAATGAAATTATCCACAGTGAATATTACCAGGGCCGCAAAGGCTCCGTTGGTTAGAGTGCCAACCATGTAACCTCAGGTGAAGATCGAAGTGCTTGGTTCGATGCTCCCTACCCGTGTCAGTTTGTGTTTCTTGGGAAGCTCAGAAACGGGCTGGTCTGCGCTGTTGTGGTTGTGTCCAGCTGGTCTGCGCTGTTGTGGTTGTGTCCAACACTTTACCCTGGATGGCATACAGTGGGTTTCCCATATGTTGTTCAGTGAGGTAGTCACCTACTACTACAAGGAGACCCCGCCTTAAAATGACACTGGCTGTTCATGAGGCGATAAACCCCGCAAACAAACAAATGTTACGTATAATCTACATGTAGTTTCTCATGTTTATATCTAATAAGACTCCTTAACCTGTGTGTAGAGTTCCTACAGGGTAACTACCCCGGGTTTGACTGGTTTGCTGCCACTGTCTTTCTCATATTTAATGGTAACATAGAGAAGTCCTGGCAGTTCCTGTATAAGTTCTCCACCTTTGGCTGTTCTGGCTATCTCTGGACTCCTCGTCTCCACTCCTCCGTAAGTCTCTATTTACTGTAGAAGCTGTAGAGGTTCAAGATACTACATGTGGATGTATTTACATTTTGGAAAAATTTTGTTTGAAAAATAAAATGTATCCTATTACAGTATGTTTTTACCATTGTATGCAAATTTGTCGCTACCAGCCTATTTTACATCAATTTTCATAAATGGAAATTTTCTGTATTCATTAAACTTGTTGAAGCAGATTAAATATAATTATAAGAAAACTTTTTTCTGATGTGACAAGTTTGATACTCTGTATTCAATAAACCTGTTGAAGCAGATTAAATATAATTATAAGAAAACTTTTTTCTGATGTGACAAGTTTGATACTCTGTATTCATTAAACCTGTTGAAGCAGATTAAATATAAGTACATGTATAAGAAAAAAAATTCTCATATGACAAGTGTGATACACAGATTTAGTCTGTGCCATCAGTGTTTAGATGAATGTTACTTTGTAGAGTTTGTACACAAAGTGATTCAGATTTCAAAACCATTGGCAATTAGAATTTATAACCATGGCTATCTTTTACAGGTTCACCTGCCAAGTGCTCTCATGTCCAGCGGTATATCTCCGCTCTTCTCCAGTACCGGTCATAATATTGAACTCATCCTTCAGATCGAGCTCCCTCTAGTGGCCTCAGCTTTCAGGATGTCAGGATACACACCTGCACAGGTAAATTCCATATCAGACATACTATAGAAAATTAACAATACCATATTGGTAGTCAGGTACGGATCCAAGGTCCTTGTGTCATTAACTGTCCAACTATTAGTATGTTTACTGATAACTGACAAATACAAGGTTCATATTATGCAGATTAGAAAATTCCCCAAAATAATTCTCCTACAAATAGTTGTCTTTGTGTTGTAGATCTGTGTACATTGGCTGAAACAATGTTTCTGGGACTACCTGGACTGGCAGGATATCTGTCACTATGTGTGTGTATGTATCGTCATGGGAATCGACTATCAGGTGTACCTGTGTGTAGCCATCCTACGTCACATGCAGAAGCGCATCATGGAACACATGCAGACCCAAGATCTCATCATCTTCCTCAAGGTAACAAATTGATTCTTAAACAAGTATTATCAATTGGGATCATTTTTCTCAAAGATGTAAAATGATACTTGTGTATTCTAATGGCAATACTCACACTTATCAACCCCTGATGTTGCTGTTTCTGGGGTGACAGAGTGACACAATGACATACAAAGTGTACTGATAATTATAAAAATAGAGTTTGGTCAAGAATGAAGGTTTTCAGGTTTGTTTGTCAAAAAAAAATCAAAACTAACAGCCATACAAAAATGTACTTCATTTATTGTGCTTGATATTTGGATTCAGTGGAAATGCTTGCATATATTTCTGTATGTAATTCTGTGTAAGTGAATTAAAATGGTTTCTTTTTAATTTTAAATGTAATACCTGAAAGTGAAAAATGTTCAGCATTTGAAAGTTACAGAAATTCTTTTTTTGCTGAAAGATGTAAAAAATTTGATAACCATAAACAATTGTTTGTGTGAAAAGTGACATTATTATTAATATACAATGTACTTAATAGACTGATTGGTTTTTAATGTTTCTACTTTTTCAGGAAACTGCTATAGATGGCTTCCATGTGTCCTCAAATTTGAGATTCATGAACGAACTGGAAAAACGCTACAGAAAAATAGTGCTATCTGATATGTTAAACATTTCAAAGCCCTGACTTCTGATAATCTGATTTGTGAGGACCAACTTTGATGGAGTTTCTATCTGTGGAAGGAAATCCTAAACAGTGATAACAGAAAAAATACTAAAGACAATAATTCAGTTTTGTTCAAAAAAATTGGTGCAATGATATTTTTTCAAAACGTTGAATTCATGAAATCATCTCATTATCTCATTTTTATAAAAAAAAAAAAAACCTGAGAAATCATGAAAGTTATCTGGTTCCAAAAGGATCATGCATGGAGGAAAATAATGAACCAGTTAATTTATTGTATCTGAAATATATAATGAAGTACAGTCTAACTTTGTTGTCTCGAAGTCAATGGGGCCATGGAAAATCTTGAGATGTCCTGTGTATTCGAGGTAACAGGGTATATTTTACATAGAATTTTTACACTTCTTTTAACCAATGATAAAAGTCAGTAATGGAAATTTTAAGATATCAAGGCTAGGAAATCTTGGTCTGTGCAGTATCGACTAATGCAACTTTTGGTAAAGATCTGAGGTGTGTGGCTCAATCTTTGCCAGAGAGATTTCTTTACTGTCAGAACTGAATTTTTCCTTCAAGTTAAGCAAGGTTTTTGAGTTAGCGGAGTTTGAAATAATAACTGTAATTAACTGTATAGATTGTAAATTGTAATTATTGTATTAATGGTTTAAGAATGAAAGGATTTATAACGATTAGGTAGCTACTGAAATCAGATGTTAAAATAAAGTTGTGAATTATGTATCTTCTGTGATATTTAAATTGATTGTTTTTACTACTTTGTAGTAATAGTACTGTGAATCATTGTTACATTTACATAGAATTTAATTCATTGAATATATTCCGTTACATGTATAAATATTTTATTTCAAATACCTTGTATGTGAATATAATGTCCTGTCATACAATGATGTGAATCTCAGTAATTTCATTCACCCCACACCCTACCATGTGTACTGTATCACTCTGTATCAGTGGTGTAAGTTGTCCCTGATCATCGTCCAAATCAAGGACAACAATTTAAGATATTTTTGTTACATATGATCCGTCCATATAACATTCCCTCCATGATATAACTTCTTCACACAATGGCAGTAAATTTAACTGAACTTATAATCACAAAGTTGTTGATAAAGAGAGGTTGTAAACTTTGTAGTAAGTTTATTTTTTTCACTTCATCCTCATGTACCCACTTAAAATGTAGAATAATTGATGTCTCCATTTCTATATTCCCATCTCACCTGAACAATTACCTGGTACAAAGGCGATGTTGTTCATCCCTGCATTTTATCTGAACATCAATTATTTCACTTACCTTCATATTGAAAACTATTTATCATGCAATTACATGTAGCTTTTTGTGTACATAGCACAAATTCAGGAAAACTTAGATGATAACAATGTTCCATTGTTAAACTGAGGGCGGTATTATATACAGTATTATCAATTTTTATTTTATCAAAACTAAAGAGGACCATTTTAGGTAAAAGAAAACAAAATAATGAAGAGAGCAGTATCAGTTTTTTTTATCTGACAATGGCTTCCTCTGGGATTATCCTGAAGATTATACTGCTAGAAGTTGGTCCTAAATATGTACACATGCAGTTTGCCTCTCATCCATTTCTTATATTCAGAATTATAAATTTTTTTGTAACTTAATTTTTGGACAACTCTACTATTTTATCAGATTTTCTGGATGTCGAGAATTGTCTTTGTAATTCAAAACTTTTAAACTTTTCAGGACACTAATCCGTCTTCAGCTTTCAAGTATATTCCTGAGTTTGTCCTATCATCATGCACTTCGTTCATGTGACAATATCACCTGTCATCAGAATCACAACCTGACACAACTGAATGCCACTACTTGCAAACATTTTAGTGATGACTATGATACATGTGTTCACCGTGTTATTTATTTAATGTAATGACTTTTACATTCCGAAATAAAGTGATATGTTTAGAACTTACATTTGTGTTTTGTTACATTGAATAAAAAATAAATAAAATATTATTAGGTCTATGACATAAATCTTACCATTTCCCAGCAAGAGGATATACATAATGAATTATAATCAACCAGGTTTTCACATTTCATAATAATGCTAGCACATGCAGACTTAATTTGAATGCAAGAAAAAATTTCAACAAAAAAAACAAACTTTTTCATCAATTGTTATCCTACGGCATGGATTAAAATGGATGTGTTAGATTTGACCTAGAATAATTTGTACTAGAAAATATTGTTCGATCGTGATTTGCAGGTTTGAGTTTGATATATTTTAAGACAAGGGAGATTGAAGCTAATCAATGTAAGTAACAGGGATAAGAATGAAAGCCTTTAAGTTGTAACATTTAAGGTCTTTTTATAAAAAAAATCTATACACCTATATTGATGATATACCTAGTCTCAATTTAAGGGTTTCTCAGCAAAATGTCATGACCTAAATATTGTAGCACGACAACCCAATTGAATAACACATACTCTCAATGCTAATGCCAATGAGGCAGCAGCTATACTTAATTTTAATAGTTAATGATAATAGTAACTCCATTCAAAGGTTACTCTATAAGAGGCAACTAATGTGGGAACCCCTAGCGTGACTATGAGATACAGCATTAAATTTCACTCATTGTGATGTTAATTGGACCAATCAATGCTCCTGAGGCAAGACACTTCAATAACCTTTTTACTCTGGATGGCATGCGACAGGCCTCCTGAATGTTGTTCAGTGATGTAGCCACTCCCTACTACAAGGATACCTTGCATCAAAATAACCTGACATGGCTGTTCATATAAAACAATATATAACCCAACAAACAAGCAAATTGGATCTAAAAAAATCATTGAGCTTGATTCTGTGTTATAGCGCTACAACTACAGTAACGTTGTGCAAATGTCTTTCAGCAATGTATGGCCTCCTGTTCATTTGGCAGTATGGTCCAAGGGAGATAACCCCCATTTTTCAGGAATCAAGCATAGTCCAGGGGAGCTAACCCAAGGTCAACCAAGATGGCGACCTCCATACGAGTTGGGTCGGCATGTGTTCGAAATTTTCTGCGTACAGATGTTGGAATAATTAAACAACACATTAGACAGCGGTGGAAGTGGAGACATAGAGGGAAAGGTCCCGAGGAAGCTAAAACATATGATGAACGTGTTACGGGTATGTTCTATAATTCAGAATAGCATTGTATCGATGACAGTTTTCGACTCGAACGTTACTGTACTGTACTGTAGATCTAGATCTACTGTACTTTGAGTTATCTGTTTATTACCTGTTGAGAATGACAGCTGCTCATTTGAAAGTTCAATCTCGATTCTAGTACTTCAATACATCCTCGGGACTCAGAAGATCACATTCTTGTCACAATGGCACAACTTCGTTTTAAATTTAAATAACAATCCTTATCCACAACAGAGACATATAGTTCTATATACGTCTCTGTCCACACACAGGGGCATATCCAGTTTTATATTACAAAAAATAGTCAGAAATACCTATATATATTTCAATATATATAGGTATTTCTGACTATTTTTTGTAATATAAAACTAGACATGCCCCTGTGGTCCACAAGAAAAAATTTGACAGGTTTTTCAGCATGTTGTAGATATGTAAAATGTACATTGTTTGTGAGAGTAACATAATAAATTTGAGAGAAAAAACGTAACTTTCTCATGCAAACTACAATGTAAATATAAGGAAATTGAAATAGTTATGAATAATTTTCAAAAGAAAAAGTGAATTGTTCGACATACAATGTAGACAAAATAAAATCACAGGTCAGGAACTTAAGTTATAATGAAATTGTCTAATTTTAATTAGTAACATCATTTCATGTCTATTTATGCATCGGTACAATATGCAACATTGGAATCGATTATAAAACGCTTTTTCAAAAAATACCCGTTTCTGGTTGTAACTTGTTATAATATAGAGTGCACATGTCCTCAACGTTTATGTTTGTGTAATTAATAAGCTAAGTCTAAATTTATTCTGATCGTTTGGAAATTCAGAGGCAAACAGAATGTATGTGTAGTTAAAATTTAAAGTACATTGTATTTTTTTATTTCTTGATACAGCACTGAGCAAAGAGAAACCCAGGGTGATTAACATTGGATTTAAACTA
Source organism: Pecten maximus (assembly GCF_902652985.1). Classification (NCBI taxonomy): domain Eukaryota; kingdom Metazoa; phylum Mollusca; class Bivalvia; order Pectinida; family Pectinidae; genus Pecten; species Pecten maximus. The sequence goes on along the minus strand of NC_047025.1, from coordinate 26,228,435 downwards.
CCAACATCAAAGGAGTTTGACATTCCTGAAAAGAAGTTGGAAGATTCAGAAAAGCAGTTATTGGATTCAAAAGATGGTAGGTGTATCTCTTTAACAAAGCCAGAATTAAGAATAGAGATACTAGGATGGGAATTTAATATTCCCCCAAAGTTGAATAAGCAAGCTTAATCATGTAACTGGAGGGCTATGTTTTCCTGTTTATCTTATAAGGGAAATCCAGTTGCCTGAATTGGGATGATTTTACATATGGCTGTAACTAACAATAGACAATGGCATTCATGTACAGTACAAGTAATTGTGTATCTGTGTATAATTGAAAGGTAAAACATTTAACATATCAGTATTGTTTTGCTTTGATGTTTGACTTCAATAACAGTAGAGTGAGAATGATTAGAATTCTATGTTGATAGCAATTGATTCATTGTGGCTCCTTTTTTTACCTCAGGTGGTTGTTGTTCGTAGAGGAAAAAATCCAAATCCAAACTTTATGTATAATTACAGTGACCTAATTTTTGACCCCATTTGTTCAAAAGGTGATTAACTATAATCACTTAATTAGTGAAAATCTCATTTCTCTTCTACTTGAAAACTTGTGTGTGTACATTCCTTAATATAGACAGGTACTAGAGAGACTGATTAGTGCTATATTTTCATATAATTTTGTCAAGTTTGTTTTGCCAGAAATTCCTTCATCAGGATATTAAAATTGATATTAAACTGCGATTAGCCTGATCACCTTTTGAACAACTGGACCTAGATGGTTAACACATGTACAAAGGATGATGGTTATGAACTAATGCATGCATCATGACATTCCAATTTAAATCATCATACTTGCCAACTTTTAAAAATTCTCATGGGGGAGAAAGTGCAAGAGCAACATTTTTGACCGGACAACACATTTTGCGTACAACGCATTTAGCAAACAAAAATTAAGGGGAGATAATTTGCTATTGGAAAATAACTTCCCTGTCTGAGCAAAAACAAAACACAACAAAAAAATCCCAATTATTAATTTGCAGTTTTATACTATCTTGTATTGATCTTTTTGATATTTTTAAATTACATTATAATCTCTGAAATATTTTTTTTTATTAAATTTTTTGTATTCATTTGCAGACGAGACTGTAATGAAATCCATTAATGACTTATGGTACGGCATGGGTTGGAGCAAGAATATGCGGGCTGTGGCACAACATTACGGCGTGTATCGTGACCTCTTCTATGATGCTTACTTCTATCCACAATTCCCTCTGAATGTCTTCTATGAATACGACAATGAAACCGTGACAGCTGTTTACAATGGAAATATTATTTCTCCATCAGAGGTCATTTAACATTTATAATGACCAAGGTTTTTTTCAGTCTACTTGTATGCTGTATACAGGTGTTAAGATAATTGGAGGAAACAGTTTAAGAAAAAACAAGCATTTACAGTGATATTCAGGGTATATAACAAGAAAACAGATTTGTGTCATTCTTTATAGATTCAATATAGGGAATCATTTCTTTTTTATGCAAAGCTATTTTTCATCAATTTATTTTTGGAAAAAAAGGAGTGTGCATAATTTTTATGTCAGAATTGTTTTCACAGGATTTTAAGAACACACCAATACTGATAATATGTTTGAATAGCTACACAATAAATAGCTCAAAAGTTGAATAATTTTTATCATTCTATAATAGTCTATTAAATTTTCCGTCTTTTTGTAATACAGAGTTATCTGTTCTTGTGAGCAGGTATTGTTACATCATCAGTTTGCGTGAGAAAGTTGTTTTTTTCAAATTTATTCTCACTAACAAATGATGTAACAATCAATACCTGCTCACAAGAGTAGATAACTCTGCATTACGAAAAGATGAAATAGAGAAACAGTTATAGAGGTATATATCTGATGTGGGTTTGAATCACACAGATTAACAGATTTTGTTGACTAAATACAATCAAGACTTTCAAATTCTTTTTTTGTTGACAGGTAGAAGAACGGCCACAAGTAGAGTATGACTTCGCTCCTGACAAACTGTACACACTGGCCCTCACTGCTCCTGACAGCCATCTTCAGAAAAATGCTGTTGAATACCTACACTGGCTTGTGTAAGTTTTATAAATTGGGACTTCAACTGTTTTCTGTCTTCTTAGCTCTTACAGGGGGCAATCTGATTAAAGTTATCTGTCCATGCTTTGTTACTCAGAAAATATCAATTTAATCAGATTGTACAGGGGGTTGTTATAGCTAAGATGCAGAGGTGAGTGTTCAATCCCTACCTGTGGTGGTTTGTTTTTCTAATGAAAGCTCGGATCATGAATTGTCCTGTGTTTTTATGGTTGTGTCCCTTGGGCAAGACACTTCATTCCCATTGCTCAGGATGGCATATTATGGGCTTTCAGGCTGTCCAATAATATAGCCACCAGCTATTACAACAAGACTGTACCTCTACCCTGGCTGTTCATGGGGGAATACAATCAGAAAACAACATCAATACAACAATAGTATGCCCACCAAATTGCCTTTGAAGCATTGAAAATTAGAAGCACGCCACTTATTTTCAGGGAGTCTATTTATGAAAAAGACCCAATTTATAAAATACTCAACACAAACCCTTTTCATCAATTATCAGAATCTGATTATGATGGGTTGTTTCAATCAACTCTCATCATTGGTCTGGGGTTCATCCTTAAACAAGATTGTAAGCATCATATTTCATATACTAGATGTGGATTTCCAATTATATATAGTTAAGCAGACAATATAATGATTTTTGAAACTAAAAAGAAAACAAGCTTCTTGTTAACTTTTTTTCGCTGACACCCCCATCCCAATTTACTCCATTTTCTCTTTTTTTTAGTGGTAACATACCTGGTGATGATATTAGTAAAGGGGAAGAACTCTGTTGCTACCTGCCGCCATTTCCTGTCCGTGGTACAGGTTTCCACAGATATGTGTTTGTCCTGTATGAACAGGAAAAAGAAATAGACTTTTCTCAGGAGAAAAGACCAGATAATTGGTAAGTAGGTATAGAAAAGCAAGTACTGTGTAACGTTTCAGAGAAGTAGAAACCTTGATGATTTATGCCCTTGATAGGATGTCAAGAATGATAAGTGTACATTCAAGGCAGTTTGAAGATTCGGTATTAGTCACATATCACCATCAAGGCAGTTTGAGGATTCGGTATTGGTCACATATCACAATAAGAAATTGTTAAGAATGAAATTTATTTTTTACTTCAGCATGTCACTACAGCAGCGAACTTTCCGGACATCGACGTTCTATAAAAACCTACAAGATGATATCACACCAGTGTCTATGGCATTTTTCCAGAGTGAATGGGACGATTCAGTGACTAAAACGTTTTGGAACAAATTAGGTAGGCTTATTGATCAAAACATGTTTCAGGGCTTTCATGGTTCTTATGCTTTGTTTGATAGTTTGAACACTATAGGGGCCTGTTTCGTTTATGCGGACAAACTGGTCCATCTGTTTTCAAATGTAATATTTCAAGCATATATCTTGACGAACCGAGATATTAATGCAGGTCTTGAAGAAAGTACTGTCGAAGCTCGTTTGAAGATTTTAAAAAAAATCAAGAGGTCCATCCTTATTTCAGAAACAAACAACCTTGTCCAAATGGTCCAATTGTTTGGACCGCAATAAACGAAAATGGTCAAGCGTACTAGTTCATTTATCAAAGTTGTAACTTGGCCTTTGATTCTGACTTTTTGATTCTTGATTTTTGACTATACACTATCAATATTTTGTCAAATTTCTCATTTGCATACAAAGCTCAATTGCGGATTCTTCCTGTGCTGCAATTTCAAACAAAAAACATTTAACCAGACTGAATTTGGACAATCAATTGTCCAGGTTCTAAGCATTCAATCTACAAAATTTTGATATCAGGTGATGCTCCAATGTTGATTAGGTGTATTATCTTTGGCAATTGTTGCATTAACGAATTCAAATACATTTTGGAAATCATTTACTTTGTATAATGTTCCATAGTTTCCTAAATTAAGGAATGTGAGAAAAAGATTAAGGAAACTTTCTTTTTCAAACCTTACAGTATCTGGTAACTGTTGTATTGAGTAATATTCTTCTATTTCAGATATGAAGGAGCCATCATTTGAATTCATGCATCCACCACCCTATCATCCAAAACAAGAGAAGTTTCCCCAAGCAAAACCCTTCAACCTGTAAGTTACATGGTGTGAACAAATATATTACATGGTTCGTACAGATGATTGAAAGTGCTGGAATCTGGAGTCAGTGCTTGAATTTGCTAAGGAGTGCTTGAAAAGCACTTGAATTCATTCTTAACTTGCTGTAAACATGCATTTTCAGATTCCTTAAAAATGAGTTATTTATCAAAAGAAAATTATAAAAAGATTTTTTTTAATCATCAGAATTATTTACTTTAATTTTCGATAATTTCCAGATTACGATATTTGGTTATCTATTACAAACAGTCTTTTGTGTACTTGACTAATACATGACATAAAACTTTCTTATCATGTCAAAGACAAAAATTACTTTGATTCCTAATACAAGTTTGGACAAAACATGCACCTGGAAACTTGAGAAAAAATGCTTGAAAAGTGCTTGAATTTTGGGATTAAAAATCTGTTTAAACCATGTATTACTGTGTCAACAAGGCAGTGTTCGAAAGTAAAGGTGGTCCGATGGTCAGAGGCTATAGAAAACCTGATCAGTCTATATAAAATTTCTAAGTGTTGGCCCCATTGACTATGAAAAGTTTGAGTCCTGACATACATTACAATTCATTTAAACAACATTCCTATATTTTCTGACAAACAATCATATAAAATATACCATCGAGGTGTTTTTTTTACCGAGAACAGCACGTTATTGGCTTCAAACATTTGAGTGAGTATATATGATGCAAGCGGTTGCACGACACAGATACTTATGCTGCTTTCAACAGTATGTGTTTACAAAATGGGTCTATGGAAAAATGACTTAGGCTATGAGACTTCAATTTTCTGTAGACCAATTGTCGAAGGAATTTTCATATATACTTTCATACACTGACAAGGACTCTTCTTCTACTTGTTTTACGATACTTTTGAGTTGTTTGCTATGGCACAGTATTCATCAGCCTTTAAAAGCTCACATTTCCTGAACAACTAACTGGATTACTTTGATGTATTGTCATGATTGTGGAATCAAATTTTCCATTTCTGTTAAATTTTCAACAAACTGTTCATTATATTGGTAGGACTTAACCCTACCTCCACCCGCTACTGTCGATATAAGAGGTAATGTTTAGCACTCTTTAGTACTGATTTTGTATATTAATTATTTGGTATATGATACTAAATCTATATATAAAGATGCTATTCAGTCTTGTCTTTTGTACAATCCCTACAGGTACCTTGACAGATACCGTGATGTGAAGGATATCAATGAAGAAGTATTAAAGGAGAAATTAAAGACACTATCACCTCTGTCTCCACCTTCACCCAGACCAAAATATCCCAACCTTGTCCAGGAAAAATATGCTCCAAGCTGGCTAAGACTTAAAAACAAACACAAGCGTCTTCGGGAAATGCAATGGGAAGACCTGAATTGAAATACTTTTTTTTTTTACAGTCCAGTAGAGATTTGTTTTCACGGATCTTTGAAATGTAGGAAAACATTCATAATATTGAAAGATCTTTTAGCGATGCATATAATGATAATGTTTGTGTTAGAAATATTGGGTAAATGTTAATGAAAGTTCAGTACTTCAATAAGATAATAAACAAAAGGCTTGAAAGTGGAAATATAGAATGTGTAATGCATGTGTGTACGTATGTGTGTAGTGTATTATTTATGTAAATAAATTGATATTAGAATACATTTGTACATTGTATTTTTATTTAATTGCCTACATTTAATTCTACTTGGAAATTCTGTCTAATGATTAAATGGGAACACTTCTTGTGATATCAAAATTTCTGTACTTTATAACAAATGGTACACTGTTCTTTTGATATTAAAATCACTATACTGTACTTAGTTGTGATACAATGTATTAGTTTTTCGAAGATTTCTCTCGGACTCGTTCAATTAAAAACAAATACATTAATATAATTCATAATATTTAATACACAATATTGTGAACATATGTATACATAAAGTATAATGAAATACTTAATTCAGACTGACCACAGGTACTTAACACCAATTATCAACCCTGTGTAATATGTAACCAAGTACAATATTACAGTCACATATTTGAGTTGGAAATTTGTGCCAAGTTGCAGTGAGACAGACCACTACCAAGCATACAATATATACTTATAGCAACGACATAAACCATAAACTGTCACTGGGTTTGGCTTTTAGGCTCCGAGTTGACAAATAGAAGCACACACAAAAATGTCCATGAATCAATTTATACACTTCAAATTGTTAAATGAACAATGGCCATAATATGAGACCAAGTTCGAGTTTCAAAGCTTACACATTGTACAATACACTTAAATTTTATATTTTATTCTTTGTTATGTTATTCCAATTATTATATCAATATTAGCAAATGCTATCAGTGTATCAGAGGAAAGTTGCACTATTTATCAAAATTTCTCCTCTTCCACTGGAGAGTTGTTTCCCCTAGACCATTCATATATCAAGTACCACTCTACAACACTTCAAACTGTTTAATTATATGGTGCGAGCTACAAACTATGAAAAAAACAAGCAAAAATGTATTAAAAAGATAATTATAAAGACAAATTTATGTCGTGACTAAAACACGATAATCAGTAATATATTCATGATTTTACTGTTGGAATCAATGCAAACTAATCGGGAAATCTACCTTCTTAATACTGTACAGCTCATAACTAAAATCAAATGTAATTTAGAAACATTATCACACAAAGCAACATACAATGTAAAGGACAAACTGAACACTGAAATACTATGGATTTAGTTTGTGATGTGTGAATATCTGACTGGGCAAACAATTCTTGGCATACCAAATAATTAAACCATAAACAAACATTAAATATTATGGACAATATTAATACTATCAAAGCTACAGATTAAAAAAAAAGAGCATCTTTTATTTAACAACTTGAATATCCACAGTGAAACTAGTCCTGACTTAATCTGGATCAGAGCATACTCGATGGCATGAATATCTACACTAGTAATATCATAAACATTATACAATGTATCTAAATCAGTTGTAGGACACATGAAAAAAAATTAAAATATGACTTTTGCTATTTTTTGCATGAAAACTGAGAAATTTTAAGTATTTTTAGTCCAATTATTCAAAATTTGTCTAGTTTTTTTCCATTATCCTTGTCAAGAAAACTTCACAAAAGAGTTGGGTTCAGCAAGAATAATAATAAACAATGAACTTACAATAACTATTATCTTTGAGGAAATTAAAAGTGTAAAATATATAGCTTTAATTAGTTTCAATTCAATTATAAATGTTCTTTTCATTAACCTCCCTTACATTGTAAAATACTGTCAAGAACATTTCTCGACACATTGAACAGCTTTTTTAATGACTAAAAACTGAATAAATTAAACTTAAAAAAGATAATATGATTCGAAGGTAAATGAAAAAATAATATTTATCTGAGAAATTCAATTAAAGATATATAATGAAAAAATGATCGAATAAAGTTAACATTTCAATCTTGTTGCCTGAAGTAAAACCATTCACGACAGCTCAAGATTTATTTTTAAAAAATGACAAAATCAGTATTTCCTCTATAGATCAACTCTTATAGTATGTACATATACAAACCATTACACAATCAATGTCATTAATATAATTTAACACACATACCAAGGATGTCCGTAATATAAGTACTTGCACTATCATGACATTTACTTTAAAAGTTTGATGCAGATTAAACAATGAATAATATATAGATGATAGATTAAGGGACAAGAAATGCTATAAGAACCCACTGATAAAAAACAGACGCTTCTGTATTTTATCAAAAAAATTAAATACACTACTGCACAAAGTCATCTCCACTAAAGTCAAGTTTTTAAAGAAAAGACGAAGCTGGGCCGCTAGTCACTGGGAATTCATCTTCGAGTACTCGTGGTCTGTAGAGGCCTCTTTGATCTCGGTGTTGCCTTGCCCTCCACAGCCCGGAGAAACTGTTCCTGCATGAGCTAAAAACAAATCCTTTAAAACACTTAATTCTTTGGAGAGAATTTGAACTTTCTGTTCCAACATTTCATTCTCACTGCGAAGCCTGTTAACCTGCTCACTAGTTTCCTTAGCCTTGGCACGGCTCTTCTCACGGCTTTTTCTGACAGCAATGTTATTTCTTTCTCTCCTCTTTGTGTACTCGTCACTGCCTTTCTGGTATCTTGACTTCTTATTTCCGCTTAATTGATGTTCATCATCGGAGTCAGAGTCGGACATGCTCTCGTAATCCATAATTCTCTTTGGAGGCATACTTATCAAAATTAAACTGAAAATAAACAGTGGTGCAGCTGTTGAAGTGGTCCTGTTCACTCTTGTCTATGGCACTGGGAACCTACCAAATAAAAAATAGTCGAAGTTAATCACACTGCAATTCACTTTTTTTAAAGACACTTGTTTTTTTTCAAAAGCAAAATATTGCATTTTCCTTATTCAGTAAGGCTGTGGTACTAGTAGAGTTTGAGAAGTTATTTTAAAATTAACATACATTATACAACCACCTGAAAGTTTTAACTCATGACTTATAAACTTTATGCCAGATGTCATTAGTTCAATCTTTGATGAAGATATTGAATAAACACACTGTCAGATCTTTGTAACAAAAGCAACTACATGATGTTGTCATTTTTGAATATCAGTTCGAACAAGAATTTCAAATATGAATCGTATTCCTATTCAAATGCAAGTTTTAGGCAAGGAGCCATGGACCACCAGCTTTCCAGTCCACAGCTCTGAGAAAATTTTTATGTAACACAAAACTAGAACACTATACTAAAGCCCTTCTTAACTATGGTATGTGTTAGACCCCAAATGCACATCAATCAATGTTTTCTAACTACAGAGCCTCTGAAACTCCTATAGCTTGAACTTTGAATGGTCAACAGCAACAAATGTATCAGTAATGCAAAAAGTACACTATGTCGAATGCTTACAACATGATTCAAACCTGTTTTCCAGTCGGTCTACAACTGTATTGTAGCGGAACTGAACTGGGATGAATGCAGGGGACCACGTAGCTGAATTGGTAGATCATCCAGCTAGTGTTCAGAGGTCCAATCAAGCTAAAAGGACCTTCTAGCATAAAGTTTTTCCTGAGGAATACCATTTTAAGCATGGTCACCTCTGAAAACTACATCCTGATTCTATTTACCTCCAATGTAACAGGATCATCAGGGATCAAACTAGTTTTGGCCAAAGTTTTCCCTAGAAACTAAACTGGTAAATCAGTGTGCTTTGGTGTCCCATTGAAAGCTACACGACCAAGACAGTGTGCTACTTTGTATTGATTTTGTGGAAAATCAGTATCGATAAGGAATGGGGACCAGACAATAGAAATATTTCTATCTGATGAAATACGCACGAAGACAGTTTGACACTAAAAAGAGAGAAAATCCATAAAATAGCTTTCGCTACGACTAAGAACCTTTTCTTATAGCATTCGTCAGTGAAATGTAGAACGACTGTCTGGTATAACATCAACAAAACACCAGCTGTCAAGTACCGAGTGATTGCGACATCACATGCAAATCTAACCTAAACAGAAACCTAGAAAGGGAATCGGTGTGCTTTCGTAACGAAAACACAGATTTCCTGCTTTGTTATAACCAGAAAACTTATCTGCAATATAAATAAGTCGTTATTAAATATATGTTCACCTCACAACGTGCTTATAAGCCCTCTAATTGTCGATTCTTCCTTCAAATGTTGACTTCGTACCACTGGAAATTGGTAAGAAAATTACTGAGCTTGATAATCTACACAGAATAACTGTGATGCAATAGCAAATCAGCCAATGAAAGACGGAAAACCCCTAACTTACGAAGCAACGCACTTGATATAATTTCGCCATTTGATTGGTCAATTATTTTCAAAAATATATGTCTCGTACAAATATAACGTTTTGAAATAGAAAATGATTAAAAGGATGAAATAAAAACATAATTTGTTTAAAATATGTTTGTGTTATAATTTGTTGGAATAAAAACGTGCATTCAACTAAACGGGCAAAAAAGAATCACAAGAGTTAATTTGACGTACAAAGATTCACGCACTCACTTCGATCATTTTGAAGCAATATAATGATAGCGACTTATATTTAGGTTATACTAACATTGGGGATATTCCACTGGCAAAATGAGGCAGACGTCATGGCTAAAAATATAGCCAATCATAGACCAGTATGATCTCATATGCTAAAAATAACGTGATTCATTGAATTGACATGGCGTTGGTTAAAATGTAGTTCCACCGGTTACAGAAATACGTTTATAATTTTAACGAAAGTGACAACTTCTAGTTTTGTGATTTTCTTTTGCTCAATGATATAAAACATTATAGGCGTGCTTGCATTTTTCTAATTATAAAGGATTGAGGAAATGAAAGTGGATTGATTTGGCGTATGAATACAGGCCGAGTCCGCGGTGTTTCGTTATAAATATAACCACTGACGAGGGAATCGTCATTGGGTATGTCTAACAATCGAAGTGAGAACCTCTCTAACCGCAATCTTAGCGATTCGCGCGTGCTGTACGGACCCCGGTCTGTATTCCAGGCAAACCTGTTAACAACAACAGGCAAGGCGCTGGATATTCCAATTTTATCCGTTAATGACAACAACTTCCCGGGTTCACCATGTCCGAACGGAAACTTGACCACTTTCGGGCCGGAATCCCCACATCTGTACGACATAGGAATTGAGGAGCTGAAGAAAGCATTTTTCGTCGTGAATGGAGAAGAAGAAAAACTACAGTTACCTGACCTGGATCCTATGCTTGAGAACTCTGTAGATATAGACAAACTTTTAAACAGTCAGCTAATAGGGGAGACAAATTTGGAGGACTATATTTCTCTTGATCTTGAGGGTGGTCACACCTCGAGCAATTTAGATACCGGAAACGAAGTTGTGAATGAAAACAACCCTCGTACGGGTGTGAAAGAATTTCTATCAAGTGTTCAACCTGAATCGGAATATATGCAGCAAGGACAGGCTGTTCAGGATCTTTTGGGAAACTGAGACGACGGAGTGGCAACAGATTGTCACGATCAAGCCCGAGGATTTGGGACTGCCCTCCTGTCAGTCTAGCGTTCTCCTCGAACCGGTCACTCGCCTGTTGACACCATCAACAACGTGTGCGAGTGCCCCACCCACGCCGCCGCGTACTCCGGCACCCTTGTCGCCGACTCCAAGTACAGCATCATCTTCATCGGAGCCAATTTCACCTCGGGGTCCTCTCCCCCGGGGTAGACCGGGACGGAAACCATCTGGTACCGGTCCAGTCAGGCAAAGTAGGAAACGTCAACTTGACAAGGAAAGTGACGAATACAGGGATAAACGTATGAGAAACAACGTTGCTGTGAGGAAGAGCCGAGACAAGGCAAAACTTAAACAAGTCGAGACAGAAGGCCGTGTTGATGGTTTGCTAAGTGAAAACGAGTCATTACAAAAGAAAGTTGAACTTTTGTCAAAAGAACTGAACGTGTTAAAAAGTCTTTTCGTCAATGTGGGCGCAGCTTTACCAGAGAACTTTCTTAAACTCATCGCCGACATCGGAAAATCCTGACAAAGAATTGACTCTTAATTGTGTATATAGTTTAGCTGACTTTATAAATATTTTGTATGTTGATAATTGGTGTGTTTATCGAAATAGAAACAGTAATGGCACTGAAAAAAATGGCAGCAAATCTTTTAAGTGTAAATGGACAAAGTTAAAGTTGGACAGTTTCCAACGGAGAAATGGATATCATATTCAACATCATCAACATTATTTACTACGGGACCAGCTATGGACCAGAACTTTTATACTGAATTGTCGTGTGTTATCGGTCTTAAACAGCTGTGAGACCTGCTGCAGACAATTGCACGAACACTGTGAAAACAAATATAAAAGTGACATCAACGTTAATATTTGTGCTGAATGTTTTGCTGGGAACCATTTACAGTGTTTCCATGCTAGCTTTTCTACGTTTGGTATACAATCTAGTACAATATGTTATATAAAATTTGATAAATCAATATATATTTGTTTGTCTTTATTCACGTGCATTATGTATTGATGCAAATGGATACAAGAACACTCTGGTGGTGGCCAATAAATTTATTTTATCTTTACATTTAATCAACTTTTGCATTTCTATAATTTATTTTTAGTATTGTTCTATATTTAGTCGCATCTTTGAACTGAGCATTGTGATTTTATTTTTTTTAACTTTGTATGAGCCAGATATGCTTTCATGGAAGTTCCCTTTTGCATATTTTTTTTATTTCATTAACCTCACACACTACCAGATAGGAGCGATGCAGTTTTATTCTAATGATTTAACAGTTTCAATTTCCATGAAAAACAACAAAAAAACTTCTAATGTTTTCATTGTGATTAGAACATGGACTCGTACAAAATACTGAAGTGAAAATCTTTAAATCCATATTTCTGATGTCGGCAATTTTGAAAAGAACATGCCTTCTGGCATTTAAAAGAAATCTATATATAAATGGGCTCATACAAAAATTGCTGAAGTAAAAATCAATTTAGGGACTGAAAATGCACTGGCAGGAGAGGGGACATAAGCGTGTGACGCACCTTCCATATTGACATGTCTAGTGACACAGACTGGTTTGGACCTGCACAGCAGCCAGGTAGATGGCACTCTATAACGACCTGCACTCATGACCGACAATAGATATTTCATATAATCGAATTTTAATAAGCCATGCAGTTTTATTCTGGTATTTTCATACGGAACCAGCTTTTAAAGCCGAAATGAATCGTCCCACTTTTTTATGATTTTCACGTTACGCAAAACAACATTTCCCATGCTTATCTCTTTTAAAAAAAAACCGGAAAGTTTACAGAAGTATGAACATTTCAGATACCAGGATACGTAACTCCTGGATCATTCACGTGTCATACATATATTGTCCATATGATATGTATATGCAGGTGCAGAGATTTGAAAAAAGGAGATAAACATTTTGTCTTTCAATATCAAAAACATAGTTTTGACAGAACTAATAAATAGCTTGTTTTGACGTTCTAGAATTGAATAACAGAATGTTTTTTCTTCGTCTGTCTTATTAACGGTATTTGTGTTTGAAAATGGAGTAATCATAAATAATGTGAGAGGAAGGTAGTGTATTAGATAGGAGGACAGTGAATTAGAGAGATATCAACAAGAAAAAAGGTCAATAATACATACAAGAGGCCCAATGGCCATGTACGTACCACTTAATTGTTCAGTTAATGAAAAGAACTCGTTGACCCTTAATACATTGAAAATGGGTCGAGGTCATTTACCTTCGCAAACTTGGTCAGGCGTCATCCAAGGTACCTACCAGTCACATATCTTAATTCTAGGCATTTGAAGTAGTTTGGTGTTTAAAACTTCTCTATGTTTTTGTTTATACTTATGAATATATATTTTTATCTAGTTCTACTTCCTGGGTTTATCTTCGTTCAATTTCCTTCAAATCTGCTCGGTCACATCAACCATTCATAAGTAAAGCATGAAATAAACATCTAAAGAACGTGAACTCCCGGATGATTAACAGAAAAGCACGGGTTTATTTATCAAATGCCGAGAAATTTCACTACAAATTCATGTTTTTTAACCTTTATTTCATGTTTGTGTAACAGACCCACGATGACTCTATAATGATGATGTGATTTTACCCAATGTCTAGGCCACTCGATGTTTGAGATGTCGTTTAAAAGAAAAATTTGAAGACAGGACAGACGACGGAATAAGCCCACTTGGTCCCTGGGGACAGGTGAGCTAGGAATGAGTTCTAAGTACATAATCAACCTAATCTGTTTTTTAAAAAATGACCCAAACTAAGTAGTAAAGTGTACGAGGAATTCCTAATCTTATGAATATATCTTTCAATCGCCATACTTAACAACTTGTATATATGACCGTCCTTTCCTTAAGAATATTATGAAATAAAATATGGTTCTCAGAACTTCACCTTGGCAGACTATACTATCTGGTGAAATGATGAATATCGCACCTTTTAAAAGAATTTAACTATCAACTAAACAGTTCAGTATCGAAAAAACATATAATATAATCAAGACAGAAAACTCTACACTCGGCTAATTTTCGAATGTAAAATACATGTAGTCGAAAAAGTTAAAGTATGATTATGGAAATAAATAACACAGCTGCATAACATTGATATTATTATGGACAAGAAAAAAGTCCAACAGTTAAATGGTAAACTGTCACTAGCTAAGGTCCATACACAGGCCCTAGCCTCGTCCCATATATATATGGATGTATTGACACTTGACCGACGAGGCTAGGACCTGTGGTCCATATTACCAAACAAAACAGAACAATGTTAGTAAAACAATGTCGGTTAAACTTGGATATAAAGACAAGAAATCGTATACACGAGAAATGGAAATAAGTGAAAGAAGAAATAGATTTATAAACAAAACAATGACTAAACCAAATTCATATAGCCGATCTTATGTGTTTCGAAATGTACATGGATTTTGGTTGTCTTCCAGCTGAAGTACGTTCATGTATATATATAAAATAGGAAAAATAATAGCTTGTGTGCATGCGTGTAGGTATATATCAGTAAGCGTTGTTATCCTTAAATTTTGAGCAACATAGGTTAATGCATGACGAAAATCTATTGAATTTCATAACAAAGTTAAGTTTTCCTTAGTAAATTCGACAGGCGTTTTTATCATACACGAAGAATGATAAAGATATCTCGAACTAAAAAGGAAATATTGATATTACATGTAATTGGAATATTAATTAACATATTGAGAAACATGTACGCACTTTAATGATATCGTAACAGATTTTCATTGGTTTCTCTGAAGTCACATAAGTTACAGAAGTAGACTTTCGGAAAAATAAATAAGTGTTCCTATTGATTAAAGGGATTAAATTGAGTCTTACCATCGAGGGAGGTGACCTTGAATGGATACGACAGATACGTAACGGTCATTCACAAAACACACCGTGTCAGGGTAGGATTCGGAAATCTAATACACATCACTGCGGGGGAAGATAGATTATTTAGGACTCAGTTCATTCATTGAAAAGAAGGCATCGATAGAAACGAGTAGTTCTAATGAAAGTAAAAGCCGATATTAATTCCCGGGAGATGGAAGCGTTCGGTCAGGGTGAAGAGACCATGGAATCTTGTATTACTTATTTACAATAGACTGATGACAAAGCAAAGTCCAGGAAAACTTGTTGGCAGCCAACATTTTCAGACAGTGATCAATATGCTTGTAAGAAAAAAATAGGATTCTTTTCATTGAAGCCATAACCTAAAATGTGTGTATTTAGAATGAAAATGGATAGATCAAGATATGTAAATTTTAGTTTAGTATTGTTTAACGTCCTATCAACAGTTATGGTCATTTAAGGACGGCCTCCCCTGTGTGTGAGATGGTTTAGTATTGTTTAACGTCCTATCAACAGTTATGGTCATTCAATGACGGCCTCCCCTGTGTGTGAGATGGTTTAGTATTGTTTAACGTCCTATCAACAGTTATGGTCATTCAATGACAGCCTCCCCTGTGTGTGAGATGGTTTAGTTTTGTTTAACGTCCTATCAACAGCAATGGTCATTTAAGGACGGCCTCCCCTGTGTGTGAGATGGTTTAGTATTGTTTAACGTCCTATCAACAGTTATGGTCATTCAATGACAGCCTCCCCTGTGTGTGAGATGGTTTAGTATTGTTTAACGTCCTATCAACAGCAATGGTCATTCAAGGACGGCCTCCCATGTGTGTGAGATGGTTTAGTATTGTTTAACGTCCTATCAACAGCAATGGTCATTTAAGGACGGCCTCCCCTGTGTGTGAGATGGTTTAGTATTGTTTAACGTCCTATCAACAGTTATGGTCATTCAAGGACAGCCTCCCCTGTGTGTGAGATGCATGTTTGTGTTTTACGAGGCGGCAGTATGTTCGACTAATGTCGACTTTATAGTGCTATCTCAGTGAAACGTACAATTGAAGACATCCAGGACACCATATCCAGTCACATTATACCGACAACGGGCGAACTAGTCGTCCCATCCCCAGAATGCCGAGTGTTAAGCAGGAGTAGCAACTACCATTTTCATAGACTCTGGTATGTTTCAGGCAAGGAACAGAATCCAGAGTCTTCCTCACCGGGGCAAATGCTCGTTTAAAGACCAAAAGTAAGGCAGTGTCAAGGGAGACATTAGGAGGAAGACAATTGTTAGAAAGAAGAGTAACGATAAGATCCCAAATCTAGTAGTCCCTTACGACCATGCCACGGGGGAAGTAGGTAGGCTTCTCAACCCTGCTTGCAGGGACAGCTATATAGGTAAAGACCACTTGATATACATATATGTAAACTGACATACAGTAATTGACATAGCGACGCGTTAATGTGTACAACCTATATTAAAATATTCCTGCATTGAGGTTGATATTTATTTACAACCAAATGTTTACAAGACAGTGAAACATGATACAAGCCATCAGATAAAGTATACAACCACACGTCCCGTATAGTCATCTACAATACAGAGCAATAAAAACACACAATAATAATAATAATGAAACTGCAATTCAATAGTCGTGTCGTTTCCACAATAAACACTTTTTTTCAGCAAAATATAAATTCCCATATCCCTTTGTAACATCTATGAGCTCTTTACATGCTTTCACTTAAAGGGACATCACGGTAAAAACGTTATAATTTTCATTGAATGCACGTGTTTTCTTCCTTTCCAGTTATGTTTCTGTGCTGTCCAAATGTTTACAGTCGATCCCTATGTCCAGCTTGACCACTTGATTTAGTTGGGAATCCCCCTCTAAATTTAGCGCGGAAATTATTTTTAAATCATTACGTGACTGTTTTGAAATCGAGGCAACACAAACATTCCATCTGAGTTAGTTGGATAATGATATTATACAGTGGTTTAAATGTTAAATAACACGTTCTGTATATAAATAAGTGTAAACACCGTACATATAGTATAGTGACAGTAGCGATGTACTGGTACAGACTGTTTAAATATTACTGAGTTTATGTAGCTACATTATTACCGAGTTTGTGTAAATATTACCAAGATTGTCATGACCTATTATCAAACAATCAAGCAGAATACGAGCAGCGTCCGTATTACTGCTGTTTTCATGTTTGAACTGTATTGTACTGCTTCCCCAGTTTAATTCTAGGACTGTGTTTGACCCATTTTCCCATTATTCTCTTCATTGCAGAAGCTGTTATCGTTTTCAACCGCAGTCGATTCACATTGGAAGCCATTTTTGTTTTCAGGTGTTTTAGTGTGTTGTGCGCAAGCGTTTTATCGTATATGTCACAAAATTTGCATATTCAGACTATTGATCAACGAATTGTGATAACCTTTTTATAATTAATAATTGATGTTTTTTATGTACATATATCATCAAATTCGAATGGTTATTGTCCATTAAGATATTTGTTTTAAAGATATACCCAATAATATGAAAAAATACAAAATAAAAATTGGTTTACCGTGATGTCCCTTTAAATGTACCATAACAGAAAGTGCAACTGCACATGCACAGAACAATGTCGAAATAGTATTTAGCTATATCATATTTTATGTTACCTTATAAAGTACACATCAAACCTGATTTGACGAGTTACGGACTTGTTTGGTGGGTAGTTATGAATGTCATGGGTTAATGACCGACAAATTCTTTATCTGACCTACTTCACACATCGATCTACCCAGGACTCATTAGGTCAGAAAATAAATGGCATGCCACAGGTTAAGTTGATAAGGACGCGTGTTCCTATAGGTGGTTAAACAAGCGTAGGTATATCGGGCATGTATACGTACAAGGATGTTCTCCATAACAAGAATATAATATTTGAAAATAAAATACACGCTACTAGACTAAGTACAATGTAGTATGTATTGTACACTGAGTTTACTCAACTCTTTAACACATAATCACAATATCTGTAATACTATCATATCTTATTGTGATATTATTTCTTGGAGAAAGATACTATTATTCATACTTTGGCTTTTGGATAGCTGTTCAAATATACATTTCATTTGAAATGCTGTAAGATGAAAAGTAGACAAATATGCAAAACATAGGTGTTTGATACAAAAGCAATTACCGTGTGTACAAAAGCATAGGCATCAGCCAGAGCTGTGCGGACGTGCAAAACACCAAAGGTCATGTGAGGTCAGGTCAACACTCGGGGTCATATGTGGACCGTCCAACACCCAAGGCCATATGAGGACGGGTCAACACTCAGGGTCATATGTGGACCGTCCAATACCCAAGGCCATATGAGGACGGGTCAACACTCAGGGTCATATGTGGACCGTCCAATACCCAAGCCATATGAGGACGGGTCAACACTCAGGGTCATATGTGGACCGTCTAATACCCATGGCCATATGAGGACAGGTCAACAGCTGAGGTCATGTGAGGACGGCCCAACACCGAGGGTTATATGAGGACTGACTAACATCCAGGTCTTGAGGACGGGTCAACACTCATGATCTTATGATGATGATTGTAAAGGAGTTATATGTGGACTGGTGTCAAGGAGACATCTACAGCTCGGGCTATATGTGGACTGGTGTCAAGGAGACAGCAACAGTCCGGGTCATAATTGGACTGGTATCAAGGAGACAGCAACAGTCCGGGTCATAATTGGACTGGTGTCAAGGAGACATCTACAGCTCGGGTTATATGTGGACTGGTGTCAAGGAGACAGCAACATCCGGGTCTTACGATGACATGTCAAGAAGGAGTGGGACATATTATACCTACTTAATCACACTCTGTCAAATGCAGGCATATCCACAATAAACAGCTTATGTTTTAGTTCGCAACTCATTCAATTCTCAATCTTCCATCAATATGATAAACAAATAGATATTGGATACATTTTGGATTGTATTTTCTTAACCCCGTATTCCAACAGATAAATGATGAGATTTAATGCCATATCGAACCGTTTAACGCTATTCGGAACAGAGACGAGAAGAACCACACTAGCTGTCCATTCTGACACTACCCGTTAAACAAGAGGATGTGGTGTCAATTGTACACAGGCAATCGATCGTCCGCAGTATGAGTAGATTGGCTTAGAGCAATTACGGTTGAACATAAATTATTCATACGTGACCATATCAATCATATCCGAGGGATTCAGGATTTTTAGTTATGGTTTCCATGCAATAAACACAAAGTATTGTTAAAATATTTCTCCAGTTCTCTCTGACACGGATTGTGGACACGGACGTTTAGGTTTTATCTCAAACAAACAACAGACCGAAGGACTCGCTCTTTAATTCTGACACACTTTACTTAACGTCCTGGACAAATCAGCCGACAAACCCGTACTATGTAACACATCAGGACGATTTTCTACCATCCTTGAAGTCGTTTGTTGAATTGTTTCTGTCTGTAATCTTGCCTTTCGTTTTGAAATCTCGTCAGCTCCCGTTGCTAGCTTTTTGTACAAACCCACTACTCTGTGTCGATGGTAATTTGTGTCGTTATTTGTTGCAGAGATGCTGTCTTTGTGTGTTGTTTATCGATGAGTGTCTGTCTTTGTGTGTTGTTTATCGATGAGTTGCTGACTTTGTGTGTTGTTTATCGATGAGTTGCTGTCTTTGTGTGTTGTTTATCGATGAGTTGATGTCTTTGTGTGTTGTTTATCGATGAGTGTCTGTCTTTGTGTGTTGTTTATCGATGAGTGTCTGTCTTTGTGTGTTGTTTATCGATGAGTTGATGTCTTTGTGTGTTGTTTATCGATGAGTTGCTGTCTTTGTGTGTTGTTTATCGATGAGTTGATGTCTTTGTGTGTTGTTTATCGAAGAGTTGCTGTCTTTGTGTGTTGCTTGCTGCGGAGATGTTGCCTTGTTTGTTGACGAGTTGCTGTCTTTGTGTGTTGTTTATCGATGAGTTGATGTCTTTGTGTGTTGTTTATCGATGAGTTGATGTCTTTGTGTGTTGTTTATCGATGAGTGTCTGTCTTTGTGTGTTGTTTTTCGATGAGTTGATGTCTTTGTGTGTTGTTTATCGATGAGTTGATGTCTTTGTGTGTTGTTTATCGATGAGTTGCTGTCTTTGTGTGTTGTTTATCGATGAGTTGCTGTCTTTGTGTGTTGCTTGCTGCGGAGATGTTGCCTTGTTTGTTGACGAGTTGCTGTCTTTGTGTGTTGTTCATGTGGCGCATTATGCGACATTTTGTATCCTGTGTTGGTGGTGTGGTGTGTTTAACTTGTTTTGCATGTGTTGGTGTTGTGGTATGTTGATCTGTTGTTTTATCTGTGATGGTACGATCGTGTGTTAAACTGTTGTTTTGCCTGTGTAAGATGAAACAGGGGTTTATATATCGTACTTTTGTCTTGAAATTGCTGTAAATTTTTTCCCGGTGTAATTAAACTGCCGCAGATTTTATCTTTATGGATTGAATGTGTGGTAGATTTTGTAACTTTTGGACACTAGGGAAATATTGACCAATTTTGTCTTGCTATGCTTTGCTTTGATGAAGTTATCAATTAATGTTGATACCAATGCCTTAGTGCTGCCGTAACGCATACGTGTCTGTATAGTTGATAAACTGTTCTTTAATCTTTGGCGATATTTCATAATTTGTTCTCGTTTTTGATGTTGTGGATGCTCTTTTCATTTCATGTTGTAATGTTGCAATATCACGGTGTGCTGGCGCTACTGTATACTTTGTTCTTTTGCATTAAAGCTTATGTAGAATTCATCTCGCGATTGATTTTGTCGTGATGTGTTAAGGTCTATTGTTGACGTCATCCCGAAGTGTTTATGTTATGACTATGACAGATGTAGACTTCGTCGTGATGTGTTTATGTTATGACAGATGTAGACTTCGTCCTGATGTGTTTATGTTATGACAGATGTAGACTTAGTCCTGAGGTGTTTATGTTATGACAGGTGTAGACTTCGTCGTGATGTGTTTATGTTATGACAGATGTAGACTTCGTCGTGATGTGTTTATGTTATGACAGATGTAGACTTCGTCCTGGTGTGTTTATGTTATGACAGATGTAGACTTCGTCCTGATGTGTTTATGTTATGACAGATGTAGACTTCGTCCTGATGTGTTTATGTTATGACAGAGATAGACTTCGTCCTGATGTGTTTATGTTATGACAGATGTAGACTTCGTCCTGATGTGTTTATGTTATGACAGATGTAGACTTCGTCCTGAGGTGTTTATGTTATGACAGATGTAGACTTCGTCCTGATGTGTTTATGTTAAGATAGATGTAGACTTCGTCCTGATGTGTTTATGTTATGACAGATGTAGACTTCGTCCTGATGTGTTTATGTTATGACAGATGTAGACTTCGTCCTGATGTATTTATGTTATGACAGATGTAGACTTCGTCCTGGTGTGTTTATGACTATGACAGAGGTAGACTTCGTCCTGATGTGTTTATGTTATGACAGATGTAGACTTCGTCCTGATGTGTTTATGTTATGACAGATGTAGACTTCGTCCTGAGGTGTTTATGTTATGACAGAGGTAGACTTCGTCCTGATGTGTTTATGTTATGACAGAGGTAGACTTCGTCCTGATGTGTTTATGTTATGACAGATGCAGACTTCGTCCTGATGTGTTTATGTTATGACAGATGCAGACTTCGTCCTGATGTGTTTATGTTATGACAGATGTAGACTTCGTCCTGATGTATTTATGTTATGACAGAGGTAGACTTCGTCCTGATGTGTTATATTATGACAGATGTAGACTTCGTCCTGAGGTGTTTATGTTATGACAGATGTAGACTTCGTCCTGATGTGTTTATGTTATGACAGATGTAGACTTCGTCCTGATGTGTTATATTATGACAGATGTAGACTTCGTCCTGATGTGTTTATGTTATGACAGATGTAGACTTCGTCCTGATGTGTTTATGTTATGACAGATGTAGACTTCATCCTGATGTGTTTATGTTATGACAGATGTAGACTTCGTCCTGATGTGTTATTTTATGGCGGAGGTGGTGTTATTGGTTTGTTCTCCTTTCTCCCACATTTTGGGGATCAAAAGAATTATATAAACACTGGAAAACAATGGCACGCCAATTATAGTCTGTTCTGGGAATGTGCATATATACAGGTAGATATTTACCTGTATTATCACATTATCAAGTCATACTATATGTATTATATAAATCACAATGTATCCGTTTATTATATTAAAGGCGGCTGTCAAAGTTTCGGTATTGTGTATATTGTTATTTTCTTATTTATTTTTTATTATTTTTATTTATTTATTTTTGTAATAATAACATTTTCCAGATTCAACTAACCAAGTTCAATTTCAGAGCATAATACAAAAATTCTGAAGCATATGGCAATTAATATTAGGAGAAAGAAAGATAGTATTCTTTAATACTTGCATGTATACAGAGAATACACTAGTACAGAACATCTACATCATTGTACGTGATATGTGCCTTTATGTTATTGCAGACCTTTTCTTGATATGTTTAGGTAGACTTCGTCGTGATGTGTTTATGTACATATAAACCTATCTATTGATGCTATAGTGAATTATGAATTGGTGTGTTGAATATTTGGTAAATTTTGCTCTTTAACTTGACATTGTCCTGGTTTTTTTTTTTTTTTTTATTTACTTCTATGATGTACGAGGCTGTATATTAATGCTCAAGAACTCGAAATAGTCAATCGGCATTCGTCTTGTAGTTCAGTTGGTCAGCGTCCGTCTAGACTCAAGAGGTCCAAGGTTCAATTTCTGGCCAGGTTTTCTTCTTACAATTGGTACCCAGGTAAAGATGTCATAGGTTCAGCGGTGTCCTCTTGGCCGAAGACTTTGTGTATGTTTTCTTTTCGGCTAAGACTCACTCACTCAGGGTCAATATTGATCTTGTTTCCGCGTACGAAGATATGACACCTCTGAACATGACGATTAGTAGGACAGTTCGAAAGACTTATCGCCTCCTAAAGATAGTGGCTAAACAATACAGTTCGGCGGCTCCAGTATATAGGTCGTTCCCTACATTCTTAACCTGACCCTAATGGGGTAGATGTTTTACTATAAAGACATTGTACTTTGACATTTACACTTTGTAATCAGCGCACCTTACTCTAATGCTACCTATTATTCCTTTGATATGTTAAAATAAATCTGTGAATAAGAATGAGAGTAGTTTCATGTAGATTGTGTTTCTCTCCTTGAACGTTCCTATGTTTGTCAATAATCTGGTGCTTTTATACTATCAGACAATATTGATAAGAAGGCAGATATAAAAGAGATGAGATATATTTAGAATTTACGTTAGAAACATAGGGTGATTCTCAAAGTCTGGTTCATGCTCCTTAAGTGGTACCGGTCTAACTGACACACGTCACATACCGAAAATTATATGATTTAAAATATGGGACAAAGCTAATCAAAACAATAAAATTAGAAGTTTAAGTGCATATGACTCCCATGAACCTTTCCATGACGTACATAGACGCTGTCTATTGACCTTTTTATATTTCATGTAATGACGAACACAATGATATATTAGCAATGACAAAAACTATTATGAATGGTACGTAACTCCGATATAGTATACATGTATATAGATAATTATGAAGACTCTGTAGATGAAATCCTGATACTTGGAATGTGTCGAGAGAGGATTGTATAAGGGGAGGCTGATATTTCACTATAACGGGACGTATAGCATGTTGCCACGGTTATTGAGATGTCCTTTGTTGTCATACTGGAGGTAAAATACTTGAAAAATTGATTTAGAAATATGTACTTCCTACAAATAATTTTGTTTTTGAAACTACAAATTCAATATATTTTATCCTAACCAGACTGTTAATGGTCGTTGCATATGTCAGAAGTTGTGTTTGCATTCTCCATAGGAATACTGATCTTTTGTTGAGATATTCTTTTTTAAATTCAAGAAAATGTCATCAAGAAATTAATATATATTAAAAAGGAATTGTAACTGATGTGTACTCTACAGTAGGCCCCTTAGTACATACACCTAAGAATGACACTAATGGCTGATATCTCTATTGATCATAGGTAATCAATATTTTATTGTAAAAGGAAATTCAGCAACCCGTGCTAGTCTTTTTTTCTTCATATATATATTTAGAAATAAATTGAGTTTTACGCCGTTGCAAAGACATTCAAGCCTGTCATATGTGGCCTTCAAAGGAATGCAATAAAAAAAAAGGTCACGTATAACAGGTGGTCTACTAATCCAGTTTCAGGTAACCAATGTAGTAACTATCATTTGGAGGGGAAAATACGGTCTCGAGTGAGAGGGAGTCACTTAATTCAGGTGGACACTAAGCCAGGTTTGACTGTAGTTTTCATTTCTTGTAAACCTTTCGTGATAATGTCGTAGGTGAATAAGGGACAGGCGTAATATATATGTAGATGTCATTTACAAATAGGGGAAAATAAATCTTGTCAAAACAGAAAATTTATCAACCTGGATTTTTTTTGCTTACCTAGCAGGTGAGAGAAAAAAAATAATGCAAATTTATGATTCCACTGCTTTTTCCTAAATAGCATAAATTTTGAACATTCAACAATTAAACGTCAACAAGAAATACATTAAATGCATGGTTTTTAAACTCAAAATATTACCTGCTTGTTTCCATATCAAGGAATCAATATATCGCTTTCCATCTACAGAGATCCGATATTAAGGTCAGCAGTGTAAAAATGTGCAAACACAGAGAACAATGGTTATTTATTTAGCAATATGTCTACAGTTTCCGTCACTCTATCAGATAAAACATATAACTATGGACAATTAAACTTAAGAGGCGAAAATGTTACCCCCTTTTTTTCTTGTTGAAAATTTCGTGAACAATATTTAGTTACCCGGTATTTGTTCAACTCTGAAGATTTCTTATTTGTTGTTTATTTGCATATACTTTGTTGAAGTAAATTATGCTTTCAGATCAGAAAGTTGTATTTAGGTCAACATTGTAAAAATGTGTTCACACAGTGTTTATTTAGCGATACTGAGGCAGTCTACCACCACCATAGAGGTGATATCAGGTTCGATTGATCCCAGGTCAAATGATTGTGGGGCAAATATTACCTTCACTAAAAACATAAACAAGGTTCGGACCGCTATACTGAAATAGCTGTAATCATCATGATAATTCACATTTCCGGGGCTTTTCCCGTTGTGAGAGTTTCACTTGCACATTTGTCATGTGTTTTCTCTTTTTTTTTCTGACGATATGTCAAAGAAGTTAATTTCAAGTGGTTTTGTGTAAATTTCCTTTAAAGTATCTAGTACAATCGAACTGTTTGTGTGATTGTAAGTGGGAAAGTGTAAGTGATTCAATTAATTTTCCTTTCTAAAGAATGCCTGTACCTGTTCCGAATAGCATGCTCCTCTCTAAGTTCTGCTTCATCAGCAAGGAGTCCTGATCCATCGATAAACACTGTCACGGATAGCAAGTGCCCATAAAGGTCCTATATGAAGGTATACGTGTAATGCTTTGTGTTTTGTAAAATGACTTTCGTGGGAAGCTACTTCATCATTTGCGTAAATGATAATAATCATGTAAATATCTGGAAATTGTTTTGAAATATCAAGTGACAATTTCGTCGGATTATGTTCATTTTATCTTAATTATGATGACATCAATCTCCTTAGCCTTTTACATTAGAACTGCGTTAAAGACATTTTGGTTATGAAATATACTGTATATCAAACACAAGATAGAGATTGAACACTGTGTGTCTTTTAATTGTAAAGATGACAGCACGGTCGTTGACATTCTAGTACTTCCACGGCCCGTGCTTGGCAGTGATAAATTGTACACTGATTAAACACAAAAGCTCAGGGTAATTTGAGAAGTTCTAAATTAATGCTTGCGCGAACATTTTAATGTCTTAAGGGAAATATTTACTATAAATACTTTTAGATTTTAACGGTCATTTCATGTCAACAGTGTAAGTATTAATGATGATATAGGCTGTTAATAGTAATCCTTCATTGTTTATTCGAGATAACCAGCAATTTCATAATATGTAAAATAATAATGATAGTGAGGTAAATAATTTAACCATCGTTCAATATCAGTGTGTTGTAGGTTCTTAATTTGTCCTCATTTGTCCATATTTGATCTATGCGTGAACCAAACACTAAGCATTTACCCCCGCGAAGATCGGTCAATCATATTTCGTTCCGACATTCAGGTAAATATTGACATAATTTTCAGCTCGGGTAAGAGCGCTGTATTATCGTAGTCCAAAGTTCGAGCGTGCTATATTGTCGGACTTGTTTCACCACACTAGTGTATCGCTATTATTGTATATCGATTATAGTCTACATTGTCCAACAACATTAATTTATCTAAGCGGTTGGAATTACTAGGTCAAAGTGGAATGTACACATTACATAACTTATTCTCATCGATTTGAATCTAGTACATATTATATAAAAGTCAGGTTGCACATGTCAGCTGAATACCAGCCATGCTCTTGTTGGTAGAGTTTATTCTCTCACGTAATTCCATGCCCCAGTAATTCAGATTAATTTGGGAATCCAAGCATACATACCAGGGAACATGGATAGAACCAGTCGACAATACGTCTGTTTAAAAAATAAAACATCGATATAATAAAAATGTCTGAAAGAAAATATCACAATTTTAATAAACATGGGGTTTAAATGGTTTTAATTACACCTGTATCAAACATTTACCTTATATGGTGAATAGACGTACATGTGACAGGGAAGTGAGAGACATATACTTTATTGATATCATCCAATTTATCAGTGTGAGAACATTTATACCTGATCATGAGGTGAAGCCATGCGCTTTCCCGTGTTTAACCAGCAAATATGAAAAGCTTTTATAAATAAAATACTGAGTAAATTTACACAAACATTCAACAGGGGAATAAAAAGTCGATTTTACACAACCCTATTGAACTATGTAATCATTTCATCAGACATCAATAGACAGGGGATTATACAGGGAACACATTCAACCATTATGAACAGTTAGATTCTCAAAGCACGTTTTAAAGTACTGCTTATACGATGTCATCGTTGTAGGTTACAATACAGTAGTACACGTCCGATGCGTTAAGTTGAGTATTCCATTCAACAACACTAATAAAAATAATCACTACTAAAGCTGTCGAGGCTTCAAGAACTTGAATTCTAATGTAAATATTGGAATATGGTACCTGACCTTTAGCCAATTCCGCCATGGAAAATACTGACTAAAGCACTCTGACCTTATTCTGACTCCGTCATGAAGCTCGACGTGACTAAAGTTCGATTAACAACAAATATCTATCTTGAAAATCCTGTAATTTCTGATAAATTCAGACACCATTTATATCACGTGGAGAAGTAGTGGTAATATAATTGTATGCATTTCAAATACTGTGCATAATTAAATATTCTAGATACGTAAATATTACTAAACTTCCATAAAATAGCTATTTACTTTCAACGGATTTATGATGCAGTTAGAATCAAGTTAACAGATATATTTATGTAAAGCTATAAAACTTCACTTGACGTGAAGAGTGGCTATAATCTTCACACAACGTTAGGCAGGTGTAAGCTTGATAGACCATAACGTAAGGTAATCGACCAGCTGCTTTCTGGTTTTTCCAGGGGACAAGCCTTTACCTGGTAAACAGTTACATGTTACAACGAGAAAGGAGGGATTTGCCTCAAAATTGTTTTCATTAATAATAAGTTTGTTTGTATTCATATATCATCGCTTAGCGAGCTTCACGAGATCATCAGTCAATGAATCATTTCTGAACACAGGTATATACACTGTATAGTGCATCGATGTAACTATCGGGTCACAAACTAGGCACATGATTATGCTTTCCTTTCCGAATATGGGTATTATAATACTTTATAAAGAATGTTGAAGATTATATTTCTCATTGAGATATACTGGAGATGCCAGCGACATCCCTGGTTTGTAGATATACTCCTGAGTAATAGTCAGATCTCTTCAATCTTAGTATTAGTTAAATATAATTCCAACACTATATTATAATGTCGTGAAATGTTAAATCAAAGGTTTCTGTATGACAAAATAAAATAGAAATGTTATAAATACTACAAATTATTTACTAATAGGTGATATACTACTAAGCAATTGAACTTTTAAATATTACATTATCTAACTATCAAATAACGACAGTCTTGAGAATATGAGCCTGTTAGTTAGTTTGTTTGTTTGTTTGTGTGTTTTTGTTTGCTTGTTCGTTTTTTGTTATTTAGGGATTTGGTGGGGTTTTTGGGGGTTTTTTTTTTGGGGGGGGGGGGGGGGGGGGTATATTCTTACATGCCGACCAAATAAATATTTATATCATATATCTGGAAATGTACCGTAGTGTGGTCCTGACTTCCTACCTTTTATCAATAATCTTTTACTAATTTCATTCGTTAAATATTTTGTTCATACGTATCATGATGATATGCTGGTTACGCAGCGAAACGTATTTCTCCGATAACCGGGAGGGTCTTAAGTGGAAGTCAAGGATGTGGTGTTACAATATACCATTGATGAGTATGGTGTGATGTGTGATGCACTGGGATGGAAGAATTCGGGTTGCTGATTTAGCCTGATGCAGTCCTGTTTGTCATACTGTCATACATGATTCTAGCTAATATGTTGGTTTAATTTAAAATCATATAACTTCATTATAAACACAGGTTCAATTGTTTTGGATCATTTTTTATATATGAAATACTGCAATAAAACAACTTTTGTGAGAATGACTTTTTATGAAGCTTTTAACCATTATATTGTATTGTACAGGTACAAATATCATATGGTGTACCTTCTCAGATGTCTTCCTATTGAAAAAAAAAAAATCATGCTCAATTTCAAATCATTTCAATTTGATGCCATCATTCCTTTTTTCATTTTCTGTTATTTGTGCATAACATCAGTAATATTATCTGGTATATGAGAGATGACTATTACATAGTTACCACATGGCTCTCAATTCGCATTGTATTTTCACTAAACATCTGTATTTAAAAATGTAATGGATAACAAACTATGAAGGCATGTATAACAGCAATGTAATCAAGACGGTAGATTTCCTGATTAATTAATCAACAACACAGGGATTAACATGCCATGTTTATGTTTGAGTGCTGGGGTTACATAATATACTTAATGTACAACGCTTCGATTTGTATTCTGAATCGAAGTCAAGGCTTTGAAGCTGTTTATATTATTGTCCTTGGAATCAACGACTACACGTTTATGTCACTATCTGATTGAATATCTAGTAAACCATATCTTCTGTTTATTTACATTGTCGATCAGATCGATAACAAACAAAATACGTGTAAATATAATCAGTTCATATCGTGTACCCTGTCGATATGACACAGTCGCTATGGGATAGATCATCATCTTACCGAGGTGATACCTATCTACCTATATATGTATGTAGTCAAAGTCAATGTTTACGAGAATTATTGTTGTGTAACGTTATACAGTCCTATCGATTTCCTATAACTTTCGTTTGTCAATATCATACATTAATTTGTTTATCTAACATTAGTCCTCACGGCCATGATGACGATATTGACCACTTTATAATTTGTATTGAATGTAATTGATTCCTATACGAACACTACATAAGGTTGCGATTGAATCCATTAATTCAGTCAGAAAAGGGAATTGAATCCAGGTATTGTATTAATCTTTATAGTGTTCCAATGTCCAAAGCTAGTTTTTGTTTTGATTATAAACTAAAACCTACCCTAAACCTATATAATATTGTGTTACTGGTAAGCCAAACCCTGGATTATTATCATTTTTTGTGAGTAGCTCTTGAATAATGTCATTGGTATGTAAGGAGTTGAACTGTGCAATTTGTTCGTGCAATATTGAAATTGTATTACAATGTCAGAGGATTTATACTTTCACTGACAATGTCAGGATTTACTTACACTGACAATTAAACATAATACTAGCAATAATAGATATTCACAATTATATAATATTGAATAGCTAATCAAGTAATAGGCAAAGGAATGTTGTCACTTATAAACATTATATACTTTTTTTAACTTTTTAATCCGTGGTTTTATTAGTACAGAAAAAAAACATCTTTGATAGAGTACGGTATACATTGACCTCATCAAAAGCTTTAATGAGTTAAACCCAATACAGAACAAATATACAAAGAGATTGATATTCCAGATATCTGGACTAATCGAAAGCAACAAATCTGGCGTCTTTATGGGAAAAAATGTCTTGATTAACACAGATAAATACCAGTCTGTGTAATACATGATACAGCTTCCGTTATTCTTTTACTGTTCCTATTTATCTATGAAGTAGCACTTTCCCTGTTTTCCTGTTAAACACTCCTCCATGGAAAAATTTCTGTTAAGAAAATGTGTACATTAGTAAACGATGACACATGCACTGATAAATGTTTATTTGAAAGTTTACTGATTGTCCATCAAGACCGATCCTCCAGTCATCTTCCCTCACAAATAATTGATTATTTTACTCTCTTTTTAGATTTTTGATAAGAAAATGGGATATATATATATTATGCTAAAGAATATGGAACATACGTTTTTCAAAGTAATAGTTTCAATAGATAACTAAAAATGTCAATACTCGCTGTACAATAGTAATTCACTCATTCATCCCTTTTCATTCATTCTTGTTATATTTGAATAGGACAAAGATCACGTTGTAAACTTAACTTACTTGAGACACGCGTTGTGGTGCGTGAATTATTTACTCATACGAGTCGAAAAAATCGGTCACAGTACGTATATCCTGATGGGAGTGGCAAGGATCGGGAATTCCCCGAAATATTTGTCGCCATTCATAAAGTTATTGTAACAAACAAATCTGAAATGTGAATGTCTATTAATAGTCATTACGTGATTTTGACACACACATACAAAAAGGTTAAATGGGCGTTATCTCAATGACAACCAGTCGACGTAGATATGTACTAGGTTAACAATGCTATATATGGTAACAGACTAGCTGATTACTATGGTAACGGACCAACACAGATAAACCAGTCTGATTAATATGGTAACTGCCCATCAAGCGTACACAATTAAGAGTGATCACTATGGTGACTGACGATTAGCAGAACACCAGGCTGACCATCAGATGTTTACCAGAGTAAGAATGATCACTGTGAAAACTGACCATCAGAGGTACACCGGATAGGTCACACTGGTCACTATAGTAACTGGCTATCAGAGGTACACCAGACAGAAAACAATAGAAACTGACTTTTAGAGGTTCACCAGATTGATCACCGAGGTAACTGACCATCAGATGTACACCAGACTGATTACTATGTCTGCTGACCATCATATTACACCACCAGACTGATTACCATGGTAAATGGCCGACAGAGGTACACCAGGCTCTTCACTATGGTAACTAGCCAGCAGAGATACACCAGGCTCATCACTGAGGTAACTGACCACCAGAGGTTCACCAGATTGAGATTGACTACCAATATATAACTGACCGACAAAGGTACACCTGGCTGGTCACTATAGTAACTGACCGCCAAAAGTATACCAAATTGACTACTATATATAACTGACCACAAGAGGTACACCAGACTGATCGCCATGTTTAACTGACCATTACACGTAAACCAAGCTGAAGACCATGTTAAATGGAAACTAACCATTACACGTACATCAGACTGGTCACTATGGTAATTGACCACCAGTTAAATTAACTTATTGCAACTACTGTTACATCCAGCTATTTCGGCTACTGTATGCTCACTGTTTTCAATCAGTGCTGTATTATCAGACGATTAGTCTAGTTAAAATCTAGTTAATAACATAGTTCAGATATCAGCCGATAAGCCTAGTTAATAAAATAGCTCAGATATCAGGCGATTGGTCTAGTTAATGAAATAGATATCAGGCGATGAGGCTAGTTAATAAAATAGTTCAGATATCAGGTAATTAGTCTAATTAATGATATAGTTTATATATCAGACGATAAGTCTAGTTAAAAACTAGTTAATATCATTGCTCAGATATCAGGCGATTAGTCTAGTTAATAAAATAGTTCAAATAGCTCAGATATCAGGTGATTGGATTACGGTTACAAAATAGATTTGATATCAAAGAGTTTAGATATGAGATGACTATACTAATTAATTCCATAGCTCAGATATCAGATGTTTAGACTAATTAGTACCATAGTTCAGATATCAGGACCCAGTCATTCTAAAGGTGATTAGGCTAATTACAGTTAACACCATTTTAAAAATCCTGACAAAATCATTTGTGGCAATACTAGCTTGACAAAATTTCAGGAAACTATAACACTCGTCATTCTCTTCCTACCGCCCTATTCTAAGGAATATGCATACACAGATTTTGCAGTAAAAGAGAAATGAGATTTTCATGCACTAGTCAAGTGATTAAGCTAATCACCTTTTTGAACAACTGGGTCCAGGTGATTAGGCCAGTAAATATAAACAATGAATAAATTTCTCTATTGCTGCGGTCCATCAGAGGAATACTACACTTTAGTATTATGTAATTGTCCATCTCATCAGTGATATACTTATAATTGTAGCCATATCTATGGTAACTGTGTACTTCTTGTACACAATTATTATCACTTATGTGATTATAGTCCATCAGATGATAAACAGCTATCTATCGCTATACATGCTACTTCACTATGGTTTCTATGGCGACTGAATTACCTTATTATGTTGGAATGATTAAGACTTTGGTTTAATTGGAATGCTATATAAATATGTTAATACATTACTATTTGAAATATTTTCTATATAAGAATTTAAACACAGTTTATACGAATAAATTCTAATAAAAAGCAACAATGGTATCAATACTGATTCTGTTACTAATAAATCCGGTAGCTGGGTGCTGGATTTTGAAATACACTCTTGTTGTTCACAGGGTCCAATACTTCCTGTGCACTCTGTGTTGGAGGGCGATTGTAAGATGTCCTCGACCCATTTATCAGACATCGGGTTTTCCCTATGACTAATAGTCACATGAAGCCATACCCCCCTGATAGAGTCCGCGTCATCTGACGCAAATATCTATTCATGCCATGGTGTGACGTATTTTAACGATAAGTTTAGAACGAGACAGATTATATTTAACACTTGGCAACCCGCCCAATAGTACGTCTCGTATTGTTAACTGAATCAGGTAAATTTACTATACACTCTACAGTGTACGTACTTAGATCAATGAATGAACCTTATGACGTCAATGATCACATGAGTGTGCTAAAATTAGCACTCGGTGGGGGAATACTCACCAGATGTAGCTAGGAGAGACAGTAAATGTTTACATTATTGGTTAACCAGTGTTAAGGCCGTCTTGGGTTTCGGGGAAATTCCACTACCGGGTCTAGTAAATTACACGTGCAGCAGAAAAATACGAAAATATTTCCCAATATATATAATTTCGAAATGTATTGTTGTTGGTTACAACTTAATGCAAATTAATTGCTGGGGGAGGGAGGGGGTGGCTCAAGGAAAAGGTCAGAGTGTATTTTTACCTAACGCAAAATCAGTGATATTAAAATATAGACTCCTTTGTTTATCTTAATTAGGTCTAAATGAATTCCCTTTCGAATGTCCCGTAAGGTAAGGATTACATGTTTTCGGAAATGCACAGGACTATAGTCCCAAAACTTTTTACATACAGAAATCAAACAGGCCGAACTAATCTGATACTTATTATTTTATTTATGCACCAAAATGATTCACGCCGCTTCATTGGCAAAAGCTGTTTTGTTGAGCCAATAACATTTTGTACTTGGCAATTCAGTTGATAAAGGGGGATTTATTACACCAATGCATATTAAATCATTTTATCCTATAACCCGAAGGTTCTATATACACTTTATAACAAATGTAATAATTAACTTATATTTATGAAATGCAACACATCATTCATATGTACCTTTTACTTTTTACCATTCTATTTTGAATATCTATAAGCAAATTTTCAAATCTAATGCATAACACCAAACCCAACATTTTAAAACGAGAACTGCCTTTGAGGTATATCGGTCGTATTTGTGTAAACAAACATAGATAACGATGTCTTCAATAACCACCCATGGATCATATCAATCAATCAAATATTTGTTTACTAATGAAACATACAAAACCTTGCCAGAAGAAATCGTAAAATATTTACCTATTGTTTAACGCTGAGAATGTTCATTGTTTTGGTTAGGTTTTGCATTGTTTTACGTTATATCAACTGATATTGTTGAGTGTGGTGGTTTCGTGCGCGTCTTTTTTTAAGGCTGTGATATGTTCGTGTTTGTCTTCTTGTGATAGCGCGGCATGGGAACTGATGCCGTCTTTATTGTGCTACCTTAAAGAAGCATACTGCCGAAGACGCCAAAGAGGACACCTGGTCACATCATACTGACAAAGAGTGAAACAGTCGCCCCACACCCCAAATGTTGAGCGTTATATGTACAGCAAAATTAATTTGCCACGAGCTCCAGCGAAAGCATTTCATAGTCATAGAACTTTATATTGTCCTGGTTGGAGAAATGTTAATGAATCAAATACTGTCAAGAGACAACTTCGCTTTGGAACTCCGTTGAATTACGATTCCTAATAATAAAAATTCGAACAATGTATAATACAATTTGATCTCACTTTATCCCAAGAAACTAATTAATTTTTACAATGGCAATATGGTTGACTATTCATTGTAGGATAAGATGTACAGTGCTAACGAATTAACTATTTTGTCAATATATTCTATCAGGATTGTATCTACTCTTCTGAAATTACTCGATTTATATGATGTCGACAGTCGGTGACGACCTACAAAGCTGTCTGGCGATAACAGAAGGTTGGTATTGGATCTTTATTGGTACCAACATTGGAATAAGTAACGCTACCTTCCCTAAAACTGGTATCACGATATCATGATGGTCTCCCTTTTGTCTCGCTTTCTCTTTTGTTATTGATTCCAATTTCTTTTGACGACCAACACAAATTTTACAAACGTATGCTGGTGTGAATTTTATTTCCCTTTACTATATTTCTATCGTCATAAGAATGGTGTGTATATTTCACTTTTCTTTTGAATTCCAGCTGTGAGTAATACCATTTGTATTGGTATGTTGGAATGTTTTATACAGGGTTGCTTGTGTTTTCTACTGACCACTCAGTAAACAATGCATGTTCTGTTGTCTGTTGGTGTTTTGCCTTGGACTATCCAATGGTTGATGTTGTTTCTATTGTTTATATGGTTGCTGCCCTAAACTTCGCAATGGGCATTGCAGTTTCAAAAGCTTGTGCTTTTTTCTCTGTTGCTTCCCACTGAACAAGTCGACAAGTTGGTTTTACATCGTGTTTGATTTTGCCTTGACATACTCAATGTTTTAAATCTTATCAAGTAATTGATAAATTTATCTGGTTAATTTTTTTAACAATTAGTTTCGTTTCAAAATTGAGAGCAAAATGCAGCATTAAGAGTCATCTATATAGCAGAATAATGTTGAATTTCAAACACGAATAAATAGCTTAAACATTGCACAAAAATAGTCATGTAATATACCAAAATGTTTGTTTGGACATGTAGTGTCTTAAAATCACAAATAATTTGATGTAGATGCTAACAATTTCTTCTATAGAGTTACTTTGTGGTAAGTTGTAGCATGGAATAATTCTAAGCCACAAAAATAACCAAACCTGAAAAATAGCCCAGATGTCATGCTCACAGGTGTCTATAGCACAGGGTAGGAGCATTTGTTTGACCGGATTTGACTTTATGTAGGTATAAAGACATGTTTTGTTTTGACCTTGAAATGCAAATGGCGGCTGTGGATGATATCACACAAATATGGCATAAAGGGAGGCATTTCAGCCATTAAAAATTCTCCTATATAATACATTTAAGACATCTGATTATAGTAAGAATGACCATTTTAAGACAAATTGTCAAACTGGTGAGTTTTGGGCCTTTTTCAGAAATATATATCTTTTACCCCAAACTCAACGGATGAACATTTTTCCCTAAAAACAGTCTTCCTGCCATGTCTAGAGTTCTCTATAGTATCTAATAAGAGCATTTTTGACGTTTGAAATACCTTCTTATATGCCATAATTGTCTGATCTTATTCACAACCGCCATTTGCATTTCAAGGTCTAAATAAAATCAGTGTTAATACATATCATAAAGTCCAATCTAGTCAAACCAATGCTCCTATGTTGTGCTTTAGACCCTTGTGATCAAAACGACATGATTGTTTTGCACAATAAATGAGATACAAATGAGTTAATTATGTCCCCCTGAAACATGCATTTTTCTCATGTTTTGTTGAAATTTACGAACTACTGAACAAATTGAATGTCAACAGCAAGGCCCACAGTTTGACATGATACATATCAAAATTATTTTTTTCAAAATTATTCTATTAAATAACACCCTAGTAGGGATGTATAGCCTTGTAAAATATCAACTGTTTTGGCTGGATTTGCTGTTTAGATGCCCCTTAATCAGTCTTAATTTTCTAATGTTGTTCTTCGTCCATGAAGCAGTATGGCGCAATAAAATCTCCCAAAGGCAGCGCTAATTAGTGTTTGAGTTGTAAAGTATTTAGAGTATATTTCTGACAATATATTATTTTTTACTGTATATTATTACGAAATATATGTTGCTTGTGGTTTTATCGTTAGCAACCGTTGTTGCGTGGGTGATAGATAGAGCAATGAGTATTACAAATGTGTAGCCATTGATTTACGTCAGATAAAGGTGACCTGTACCCAGGTATTCTACCCGGAAGGCTTCTTTTTTATGGCAGCAATAATGCCTTTGTCTTGATACTGGTCAAGCTTCTTTTATAAGCGAATTGTGCATTGTACTATGTACTTTAAGTTGACAAAGGTTTGCATTATGAATGGCATGTCCAGAAGTAAATTTCATTGCGGCGCTGTGCAGTGTAGAAAGCGGCGCAATGAGGCCATGAATATAATGATTTTAACATTTTATATCCACGTCCTATATTGGCTTGGAAAATTGTTTTTCTTGAAGCTGTCAGAGTTTTTATGAGGATGTGAACACTGCGCTGGTCCACTGTTTAAGCTGATGTGGACTCCTGACGACACTGAAATGTTCAGTATGATCATTATGCCTCATGTTATCTTAGTGTGTGGGTAGAAAGTTCACCAATAACAAACGGTCATTGTAATTGTGAATTCGCTCTGCCACATCAGCAGAACTTCACCAGTCTCAGTTTTGTTTAAAGTTTTTGTCGTGATGCGTGACTTTGGTTTAGTAATTTAATCATTATCCATCGCCTGTTGTTCTTTAGCCTACCTAACACACGTCGCGATCCTATCCATGCTACAACAGTATTGTAACATATTGTGCTTCCAAAATAAGATCAATTGTTGGCGAAAAAAATAAATGAAAATGATCTTTTTCGGAAAATTGCCTGTTGCAATTTCAGTTGCAGCCAGTTGCAGCCAGTTGCAGTCAGTTGCAGCATGCATAGTTAACAATGAAAATGCATCCGTCCTTATCATTATCTGTTGATTGTTTAAATATTTCACATATCATACTTTCACTTGCTATAATGTTACTATTATTACAATGCATGGTGATGAGGTGTTTTTAATAAGGATGCTAATTCTTCCTACAAGGATAACATAAGATATTGATAACTGGATTTCATGACAATACATGTACGTGTATTAAAATTTCTTTATCACAAAACCATTCAAAAGCAACCTTAAAGTACAACTGATATGTGTCTTTAGCTCAGGATGAAATGTTCAATGCTTTGTTCCTGTTGTAAATATCATTTGAATAGGTACCTCGTGCAAAGCTATTGAGACGTAAACATTATTCGTGGGCGTTAGTTACGGACGGGCAACAATAGGCCAATATTCTAATCTATTCAACAAATGCTATTGACAACTGGAATCGTACCAAACAGGTTAAATACCTTATTGTTTGACGTGAATAGTTTTACATTTTATTGTAGGGGAAGAATTACAACTTATGTGATTTACGATTATTAATATCTTGCCCTTATCAAAAATAGCATCTTGCATGAATTCTTTATATGTAGACCATGTTATTGGTACGCTACACATTCATCATATCTCTCATTAGTAGAAAATGTTTATTAGTAATATCTTCTGCTGCTGGAATTTTTGTGAGTCTGTATACGGACGTCACCTGGGGAAATGCATTTATAGAACTATGAATGCAAACAGATCAGCATCTGATAGTGCCCCTTATCTTCACGCTTCCATTTGTAAGGTTATTAATGAAATTGAAAATGGAACACAGAAACTTAATCAATAACTATGAATTTAAAATAGGAATATGCATGTTAAAGCTACTAACATCAAAGACGATATAAAGGAAGCACGATAAATGTTACCAATATACTTTTAAAATATATAATCAATCAAATCCACAATGAAGTCATATGTGGTAGACATGAACACGGTCGGGGGTGAACATGTTTAAAACTTTAATGATGTCTGTATTTTAACCGGATTATATTGAATTACTTATTAGATTAAACTCGTTTTATTCCAAACCTGTTATAAAAGGAACACATGAGTTAACTTATTTAAGGATATTTCTGTTATTTAAACCTGGGGTTGATCGTTTGGAAGTTAAATTTCGCAATATGTTAATGATTTCCGAATAACATAATTACTCGGCGGTATGTTTTAGCGCGGGTATTTCGTAGATGAAATCAGGAACCTAGTTTCTGGACAGAAGTAGTGTTTTCCGGATAAACTTTAACCGCCTTTCTATGCCAACATCGTAAACTGCGTGAGAAAAAGGAGTGGACTCCGTTAAATAACCTTGTTATAATCAGTCCCCGCAAATTGTTTACGAAACGTGTGACAGTATTCGTAATCCATCATAGTAAAGCTTATTTGTACAACCTGTTTGTCTGAATGCAATTATTTCGGTTAAGCATATAGTGAACATTTAACCTTAATTATTGTCAATTGTCATGTTTATGATGACGATTTACATCAGTAGATACAGAATGGCATTACGTTTAGTAATTTAATCAAAAGTAATCACGGGGCACATTATATAGCTTACTCGTCTTCAAAGTTTATTTATGGTATTTTCATGTAAGCAGTGTAAAAACGGCACAAAAGGTATTAGGAATTTTCAATACAAATCGAGAGTAAGATACAGTAGATCTGAGTCGAAAATGAATTAAATTGCATCATACATCTGTTTCGTCCTTCTAGGACTCGTCAGTAATACTAGGGACATCATACAGCTGTTTCGTCCTTCTAGGACTCGTCAGTGATACTAGGGACATCATACAGTTGTCTCGTCCTTATAGGACTCGTCAGTGATACTAGGCACGTCATGCAGTTGCCTCGTCCTTATAGGACTCGTCAGTGATACTAGGGACATCATACAGCTGTTTCGTCCTTCTATGACTCGTCAGTGATACTAGGAACATCATACAGCTGTTTCGTCCTTCTAGGGCCTGTCAGTGATAGTATCGTGGCACAATACAGGCGTTTCGTCTTTCTAGGACTCACAGTGATGCTAAGGAACTAAATTGTTGATACAAAGAAGCCGAACCTGAAAACTCATAATATGTATTTTTTTTAAATCGCTCAGAGCTGGATGGGGATGTGTATTGGTCCCGTTAATCAATACATTTTATAATGTTTGACGTGGGATTTCAAAAGAATGTCAACTGTTATTGTATATTCTGAACTGGGCCCATAAGCATTCTAAGCTTAGACATTTCCACGTGAACGTCTCGTTCTGGTGTTCTCATCTAAATTCAACACCTTACTTATTTTCACTTGTTAATACAAGTCTGTGGTTGGCGGTAAAACAAACTGTCGACAAGGAAATGATAATATACGATTCAAGTTCTTAAGATTAATATTTTTTGGAATCTTTATTTAAAGATCGTCGATCATGGTTTTGTCAAAAACTGTGTGAATATCAGTCGGTGATGGATTTGTCGGAAAGGTGTCTGAATGTCGGTGGTGAGTTTGTCAAAAAAAGTTCTGAATGTCGGAGGAGGGTTTATCAAAAAGGTGTCTGAATGTCGGTGGTGGGTTTGTCAAAAAGGTTCTGAATGTCGGTGGTGGGTTTGTCAAAAAGGTGTCTGAATGTCGGTGGTGGGTTGGTCAAAAAGGTGTCTGAATGTCGGAGGAGGGTTGGTCAAAAAGGTGTCTGAATGTCGGTGGTGGGTTTGTCAAAAAGGTTCTGAATGTCGGAGGAGGGTTGGTCAAAAAGTGTCTGAATGTCCATGCTGGGCTTGTCAAAAAGGTGCCTGAATGTCGGAGATGGGTTTGTCAAAAAGGTGACTGAATGCTGGGTTGAGTTTGTTTGGAATGTCGGGAATGAGTTTGACAAAAAGGTGACTGAATGTCGAGTTTGTTTGGAATGTAGGGTTGACTTTGTCAGGAAGGTGTTTAAATATCGGGGATTGGTTTGTCAGGAAAGTGTCTGAATGGCAGGGGTGACTTTGTCAAGGAGGTGTTTAAATGTGAGAGGTGACTTTGTCAAGAAGGTGTTTAAATGTCGGGGAATATTTTGTCAGGAAAGTGTCTGAATGTCGTGGATGTTTTTTTTCAGAAAGGTAGCATGGGTATCAATAGAACAAATTTGAATTAATGAAATTAATAATAACAAATAATATAGTATTAGAAAATATTACTGACAAAAAAGGACACAGCGACAAATTATACTAACCAACCACGGTAGAATCCAATTCTTTTCCCGAATTTATTTTTACTTTCTTTCTTTCGGCTTTTTACTTCATCATAGAAATACTCTTTATGACTGTCTGATCTCGCTGGTAGATTAGAGTAAGAAATAGTTTACAGATCTTAGATCTAGACAGTGGTTTATCTTGAGAATACACGTATCGCCAGTGTCACATAGCAATTGTGTGGTTTTCAGTATCTTGTCGCTTGTTATGCTAGATTCCATTTTAAGCGTGAAAGCCACCTTTATTCTGCATGTATAATGCGTTAAAATTGTACACTCTAAATTGTGTACATGGATAAAAAATCACACAAATATTATAGCAGGCGAAAATTAATTAAAAGAAATTTAAGAGTATATAAAAAATATCAGCGTAGCCCGGTTATTGGTACTGTAGTCCCAGTCTTGTGTTCCTCCACCCATCCGTGGTATTATATAGTCGGACATAAACATCTAGATAAGGACATATAACGACTGGTCACTAATTCATCCTACAGAGAATATCAGTGTATATATCATATTGAAATGTGATGTTGAATGACCTAAATGTGTACACATGTGAATTTAAATGAGGTAATATGATTTAAATCAGCGCAGAGTAAGGATGACATTTCAGATGGAGTGGATGGTGTCTTTACCCGAGTCGATTAAAATTCCATTCCTTCTAGAGAGACTCACATCTGTGTTTAGATCTCCAAAACCACACAAAGACGGTTTGCTTATAAACATATGATTAGCTATCTCGCGCGCCCTAACTAGGTCTCATGTGCCATCCGAGACGTCACCTGGACGAGGAGGTGACCCCTGGTTAATTGATTTCCAAATGTGCTGTTGGATATTCCAAAATGTGAAGCATCGCCACCAAACCTTTAATCTCCAATTGCTTGCACCGTGGAAAGTAAAATGATTGTTTATAAACAATAATGAAATATCCAAATTAAAACTGTATATTCTTTTTTTCCTTGGTGTTTGAGGACTGTTATTTTTTCCTGGTATAATTTCAGGCGATGCATTCATACGTGCATTTCATACAAAAGGGTATACCAAATATAAAAGCAATCTAAGTTTAACTCGTAAAATAAATATAGTTTATGCGACGATCCACAC
The DNA here is from genome assembly GCF_902652985.1 of Pecten maximus. Taxonomy (NCBI): domain Eukaryota; kingdom Metazoa; phylum Mollusca; class Bivalvia; order Pectinida; family Pectinidae; genus Pecten; species Pecten maximus. The sequence goes on along the minus strand of NC_047025.1, from coordinate 26,186,371 downwards.
TTGTGGGAAAGATTTAAGCAGTATGGCAAACACTCGAATGCCGCCAAAGTTTACTCGAATTTGCATTGATGACCTATGAAAACACAGCGTTTTCATAGATAGTGTCTGTCATGACATGCACGAGGAGGACAATATCAAATATTGCATGACTCAGACATCATACATCATACTCGTTACAGCTAGCAATTGGTATTGGTTTATTAATAGGCTTAATTATATAATACGTCGTCGTTAGACGTAAACTGAATAACGCTTCTGTTATTCCTATATTTACAATAAGAGACCTGTAATAGGCTCAGCTAATGTTTTGTCAAAAACCGCGAAAAAGCAGGAAATTCAATTCGCTGCTTCAAAACATCTTCCCTTCCTTCTGAGAATCCTATATTCCAGAAAATGTGTTGGTTAGAATTTTTCTCTTGTTATGCGTAATCACTTGTATTTCGGCATGATCAGTTTTGTATAGGGAAGCCATTATTGTCGAATATTCCTTTTTTCCCATTTCTCATGTTCCTTTTTTCGTTCTACTCGTGCTATCTTTATGATCATGAAGAAGGAGGTGGATTAATTTTGATATAGATGTATATGCTTCCATTAATAAACAACCAGTCTTACTAAATAGTTATTACTATGATCATGAGACCAGTGACAGTAATTCAGACAAGAAAATTATATTTTAAATTC